>NC_034175.2:26610548-26708048 GCF_002021735.2 Oncorhynchus kisutch | reverse complement strand
CTATTCAGCCTACAAAATGTCTTCTGACACTCTATTCAGCCTACTAAATGTCTTCTGACACTATTCAGCATACTAAATGTCTTCTGACACTCTATTCAGCCTACTAAATGTCTTCTGACACTATTCAGCCTACAAAATGTCTTCTGACACTCTATTCAGTCTACAAAATGTCTTCTGACACTCTATTCAGCCTACTAAATGTTTTCTGACACTCTATTCAGTCTACAACATGTCTTCTGGCACTCTATTCAGCCTACTAAATGTATTCTGACACTATTCAGCATACAACATGTCTTCGGACACTCTATTCAACCTACTAAAAGTCTTCTGACACTCTATTCAGCCCACTAAATGTCTTCTGACACTCTATTCAGCCTACAAAATGTCTTCTGACACTATTCAGTCTACTAAATGTCTTCTGACACTCTATTCAGCCTACTAAATGTCTTTTGACACCCTATTCAGCATACAAAATGTCTTCTGACACTGTATTCAGCCTACAAAATGTCTTCTGACACTCTATACAGCCTACTAAATGTCTTCTGACACTCTATTCAGCCTACTAAATGTCTTCTGAAACTATTCAGCCTACAAAATGTCTTCTGACACACTATTCAGTCTACAAAATGTCTTCTGACACTCTATTCAGCCTACAAAATGTCTTCTGACACTCTATTCAGTCTACAAAATGTCTTCTGACACTCTATTCAGCCTACTAAATGCATTCTGACACTCTATTCAGCCTACAAAATGTCTTCTGACACTCTATACAGCCTACTAAATGTCTTCTGACACTCTATTCAGCCTACTAAATGTCTTCTGAAACTATTCAGCCTACAAAATGTCTTCTGACACTCTATTCAGCCTACTAAATGTTTTCTGACACTCTATTCAGTCTACAACATGTCTTCTGGCACTCTATTCAGCCTACTAAATGTATTCTGACACTATTCAGCATACAACATGTCTTCGGACACTCTATTCAACCTACTAAAAGTCTTCTGACACTCTATTCAGCCCACTAAATGTCTTCTGACACTCTATTCAGCCTACAAAATGTCTTCTGACACTATTCAGTCTACTAAATGTCTTCTGACACTCTATTCAGCCTACTAAATGTCTTTTGACACCCTATTCAGCATACAAAATGTCTTCTGACACTGTATTCAGCCTACAAAATGTCTTCTGACACTCTATACAGCCTACTAAATGTCTTCTGACACTCTATTCAGCCTACTAAATGTCTTCTGAAACTATTCAGCCTACAAAATGTCTTCTGACACACTATTCAGTCTACAAAATGTCTTCTGACACTCTATTCAGCCTACAAAATGTCTTCTGACACTCTATTCAGTCTACAAAATGTCTTCTGACACTCTATTCAGCCTACTAAATGCATTCTGACACTCTATTCAGCCTACAAAATGTATTCTGACACTCTATTCAGTCTACTAAATGTCTTTTGACACTCTATTCAGCATACAAAATGTCTTCTGACACTGTATTCAGCCTACAAAATGTCTTCTGACACTCTATTCAGCTTACAAAATGTCTTCTGACACTCTATTCAGCCTACTAAATGTCTTTGGATGCTCTATTCAGCCTACTAAATGTCTTCTGACACTCTATTCAGCCTACAAAATGTCTTCTGACACTCTATTCAGCCTACTAAATGTCTTCTGACACTATTCAGCCTACTAAATGTCTTCTGACACTCTATTCAGCCTACTAAATGTCTTCTGACACTATTCAGCCTACAAAATGTCTTCTGACACTCTATTCAGTCTACAAAATGTCTTCTGACACTCTATTCAGCCTATTAAATGTTTTCTGACACTCTATTCAGTCTACAACATGTCTTCTGGCACTCTATTCAGCCTACTAAATGTATTCTGACACTATTCAGCATACAACATGTCTTCGGACACTCTATTCAACCTACTAAAAGTCTTCTGACACTCTATTCAGCCCACTAAATGTCTTCTGACACTCTATTCAGCCTACAAAATGTCTTCTGACACTATTCAGTCTACTAAATGTCTTCTGACACTCTATTCAGCCTATTAAATGTCTTTTGACACTCTATTCAGCATACAAAATGTCTTCTGACACTGTATTCAGCCTACAAAATGTCTTCTGACACTCTATACAGCCTACTAAATGTCTTCTGACACTCTATTCAGCCTACTAAATGTCTTCTGACACTATTCAGCCTACAAAATGTCTTCTGACACACTATTCAGTCTACAAAATGTCTTCTGACACTCTATTCAGCCTACAAAATGTCTTCTGACACTCTATTCAGTCTACAAAATGTCTTCTGACACTCTATTCAGCCTACTAAATGCATTCTGACACTCTATTCAGCCTACAAAATGTATTCTGACACTCTATTCAGTCTACTAAATGTCTTCTGACACTCTATTCTGCCTACTAAATGTCTTTTGACACTCTATTCAGCATACAAAATGTCTTCTGACACTGTATTCAGCCTACAAAATGTCTTCTGACACTCTATTCAGCTTACAAAATGTCTTCTGACACTCTATTCAGCCTACTAAATGTCTTTGGATGCTCTATTCAGCCTACTAAATGTCTTCTGACACTCTATTCAGCCTACAAAATGTCTTCTGACACTCTATTCAGCCTACTAAATGTCTTCTGACACTATTCAGCATACTAAATGTCTTCTGACACTCTATTCAGCCTACTAAATGTCTTCTGACACTATTCAGCCTACAAAATGTCTTCTGACACTCTATTCAGTCTACAAAATGTCTTCTGACACTCTATTCAGCCTACTAAATGTTTTCTGACACTCTATTCAGTCTACAACATGTCTTCTGGCACTCTATTCAGCCTACTAAATGTATTCTGACACTATTCAGCATACAACATGTCTTCGGACACTCTATTCAACCTACTAAAAGTCTTCTGACACTCTATTCAGCCCACTAAATGTCTTCTGACACTCTATTCAGCCTACAAAATGTCTTCTGACACTATTCAGTCTACTAAATGTCTTCTGACACTCTATTCAGCCTACTAAATGTCTTTTGACACCCTATTCAGCATACAAAATGTCTTCTGACACTGTATTCAGCCTACAAAATGTCTTCTGACACTCTATACAGCCTACTAAATGTCTTCTGACACTCTATTCAGCCTACTAAATGTCTTCTGAAACTATTCAGCCTACAAAATGTCTTCTGACACACTATTCAGTCTACAAAATGTCTTCTGACACTCTATTCAGCCTACAAAATGTCTTCTGACACTCTATTCAGTCTACAAAATGTCTTCTGACACTCTATTCAGCCTACTAAATGCATTCTGACACTCTATTCAGCCTACAAAATGTCTTCTGACACTCTATACAGCCTACTAAATGTCTTCTGACACTCTATTCAGCCTACTAAATGTCTTCTGAAACTATTCAGCCTACAAAATGTCTTCTGACACTCTATTCAGCCTACTAAATGTTTTCTGACACTCTATTCAGTCTACAACATGTCTTCTGGCACTCTATTCAGCCTACTAAATGTATTCTGACACTATTCAGCATACAACATGTCTTCGGACACTCTATTCAACCTACTAAAAGTCTTCTGACACTCTATTCAGCCCACTAAATGTCTTCTGACACTCTATTCAGCCTACAAAATGTCTTCTGACACTATTCAGTCTACTAAATGTCTTCTGACACTCTATTCAGCCTACTAAATGTCTTTTGACACCCTATTCAGCATACAAAATGTCTTCTGACACTGTATTCAGCCTACAAAATGTCTTCTGACACTCTATACAGCCTACTAAATGTCTTCTGACACTCTATTCAGCCTACTAAATGTCTTCTGAAACTATTCAGCCTACAAAATGTCTTCTGACACACTATTCAGTCTACAAAATGTCTTCTGACACTCTATTCAGCCTACAAAATGTCTTCTGACACTCTATTCAGTCTACAAAATGTCTTCTGACACTCTATTCAGCCTACTAAATGCATTCTGACACTCTATTCAGCCTACAAAATGTATTCTGACACTCTATTCAGTCTACTAAATGTCTTTTGACACTCTATTCAGCATACAAAATGTCTTCTGACACTGTATTCAGCCTACAAAATGTCTTCTGACACTCTATTCAGCTTACAAAATGTCTTCTGACACTCTATTCAGCCTACTAAATGTCTTTGGATGCTCTATTCAGCCTACTAAATGTCTTCTGACACTCTATTCAGCCTACAAAATGTCTTCTGACACTCTATTCAGCCTACTAAATGTCTTCTGACACTATTCAGCCTACTAAATGTCTTCTGACACTCTATTCAGCCTACTAAATGTCTTCTGACACTATTCAGCCTACAAAATGTCTTCTGACACTCTATTCAGTCTACAAAATGTCTTCTGACACTCTATTCAGCCTATTAAATGTTTTCTGACACTCTATTCAGTCTACAACATGTCTTCTGGCACTCTATTCAGCCTACTAAATGTATTCTGACACTATTCAGCATACAACATGTCTTCGGACACTCTATTCAACCTACTAAAAGTCTTCTGACACTCTATTCAGCCCACTAAATGTCTTCTGACACTCTATTCAGCCTACAAAATGTCTTCTGACACTATTCAGTCTACTAAATGTCTTCTGACACTCTATTCAGCCTACTAAATGTCTTTTGACACTCTATTCAGCATACAAAATGTCTTCTGACACTGTATTCAGCCTACAAAATGTCTTCTGACACTCTATACAGCCTACTAAATGTCTTCTGACACTCTATTCAGCCTACTAAATGTCTTCTGACACTATTCAGCCTACAAAATGTCTTCTGACACACTTTTCAGTCTACAAAATGTCTTCTGACACTCTATTCAGCCTACAAAATGTCTTCTGACACTCTATTCAGTCTACAAAATGTCTTCTGACACTCTATTCAGCCTACTAAATGAATTCTGACACTCTATTCAGCCTACAAAATGTATTCTGACACTCTATTCAGTCTACTAAATGTCTTCTGACACTCTATTCTGCCTACTAAATGTCTTTTGACACTCTATTCAGCATACAAAATGTCGTCTGACACTGTATTCAGCCTACAAAATGTCTTCTGACACTCTATTCAGCTTACAAAATGTCTTCTGACACTCTATTCAGCCTACTAAATGTCTTTGGATGCTCTATTCAGCCTACTAAATGTCTTCTGACACTCTATTCAGCCTACTAAATGTCTTCTGACACTATTCAGCCTACAAAATGTCTTCTGACACTCTATTCAGTCTACAAAATGTCTTCTGACACTCTATTCAGCCTACTAAATGTTTTCTGACACTCTATTCAGTCTACAACATGTCTTCTGGCACTCTATTCAGCCTACTAAATGTCTTCTGACACTATTCAGCATACAACATGTCTTCTGACACTCTATACAGCCTACTAAATGTCTTCTGACACTATTCAGCCTACAAAATGTCTTCTGACACTCTATTCAGTCTACAAAATGTCTTCTGACACACTATTCAGCCTACAAAATGTATTCTGACACTCTATTCAGCCTACAAAATGTCTTCTGACACTCTATTCAGCCTACAAAATGTATTCTGACACTCTATTCAGTCTACTAAATGTCTTCTGACACTCTATTCAGCCTCCTAAATGTCTTTTGACACTCTACTCAGCATACAAATGTCTTCTGACACTGTATTCAGCCTACAAAATGTATTCTGACACTCTATTCAGTCTACTAAATGTCTTCTGACACTCTATTCAGCCTACTAAATGTCTTTTCACACTCTATTCAGCATACAAAATGTCTTCTGACACTGTATTCAGCCTACAAAATGTATTCTGACACTCTATTCAGCTTACAAAATGTCTTCTGACACTCTATTCAGCCTACAAAATGTCTTCTGACACTCTATTCAGCCTACTAAATGTCTTCTAACACTATTCAGCCTACAAAATGTCTTCTGACACTCTATTCAGTCTACAAAATGTCTTCTGACACTCTATTCAGCCTACTAAATGTCTTTTGACACTCTATTCAGCATACAAAATGTCTTCTGACACTGTATTCAGCCTACAAAATGTCTTCTGACACTCTATACAGCCTACTAATGTCTTCTGACACTCTATTCAGCTTACTAAATGTCTTCTGACACTATTCAGCCTACAAAATGTCTTCTGACACTCTATTCAGCCTACAAAATGTCTTCTGACACTCTATTCAGTCTACAAATGTCTTCTGACACTCTATTCAGCCTACTAATGCATTCTGACACTCTATTCAGCCTACAAAATGTATTCGGACACTCTATTCAGTCTACTAAATGTCTTCTGACACTCTATTCTGCCTACTAAATGTCTTTTGACACTCTATTCAGCATACAAAATGTCTTCTGACACTGTATTCAGCCTACAAATGTCTTCTGACACTCTATTCAGCTTACAAAATGTCTTCTGACACTCTATTCAGCCTACTAAATGTCTTTGGATGCTCTATTCAGCCTACTAAATGTCTTCTGACACTCTATTCAGCCTACAACATGTCTTCTGACACTCTATACAGCCTACTAAATGTCTTCTGACACTATTCAGCCTACAAAATGTATTCTGACACTCTATTCAGCCTACTAAATGTTTTCTGACACTCTATTCAGTCTACAAAATGTCTTCTGGCACTCTATTCAGCCTACTAAATGTCTTGTGACACTATTCAGCCTACAACATGTCTTCTGACACTCTATTCAGCCTACAAAATGTCTTCTGATACTCTATTCAGTCTACTAAATGTCTTCTGACACTCTATTCAGCCTACTAAATGTCTTTTGACACTCTATTCAGCATACAACATGTCTTCTGACACTGTATTCAGCCTACAAAATGTCTTCTGACACTGTATTCAGCCTACAAAATGTATTCTGACACTCTATTCAGCTTACAAAATGTCTTCTGACACTCTATTCAGCCTACAAAATGTCTTCTGACACTCTATTCAGCCTACTAAATGTCTTCTAACACTATTCAGCCTACAAAATGTCTTCTGACACTCTATTCAGTCTACAAAATGTCTTCTGACACTCTATTCAGCCTACTAAATGTCTTTTGACACTCTATTCAGCATACAAAATGTCTTCTGACACTGTATTCAGCCTACAAAATGTCTTCTGACACTCTATACAGCCTACTAAATGTCTTCTGACACTCTATTCAGCTTACTAAATGTCTTCTGACACTATTCAGCCTACAAAATGTCTTCTGACACTCTATTCAGCCTACAAAATGTCTTCTGACACTCTATTCAGTCTACAAAATGTCTTCTGACACTCTATTCAGCCTACTAAATGCATTCTGACACTCTATTCAGCCTACAAAATGTATTCGGACACTCTATTCAGTCTACTAAATGTCTTCTGACACTCTATTCTGCCTACTAAATGTCTTTTGACACTCTATTCAGCATACAAAATGTCTTCTGACACTGTATTCAGCCTACAAAATGTCTTCTGACACTCTATTCAGCTTACAAAATGTCTTCTGACACTCTATTCAGGCCTACTAAATGTCTTTGGATGCTCTATTCAGCCTACTAAATGTCTTCTGACACTCTATTCAGCCTACAACATGTCTTCTGACACTCTATACAGCCTACTAAATGTCTTCTGACACTATTCAGCCTACAAAATGTATTCTGACACTCTATTCAGCCTACTAAATGTTTTCTGACACTCTATTCAGTCTACAAAATGTCTTCTGGCACTCTATTCAGCCTACTAAATGTCTTGTGACACTATTCAGCCTACAACATGTCTTCTGACACTCTATTCAGCCTACAAAATGTCTTCTGACACTCTATTCAGTCTACTAAATGTCTTCTGACACTCTATTCAGCCTACTAAATGTCTTTTGACACTGTATTCAGCCTACAAAATGTCTTCTGACACTCTATTCAGCTTACAAAATGTCTTCTGACACTCTATTCAGCCTACAAAATGTCTTCTGACACTCTATTAAGCCTACTAAATGTCTTCTAACACTATTCAGCCTACAAAAATGTCTTCTGACACTCTATTCAGCCTACAAAATGTATTCTGACACTCTATTCAGCCTACAAAATGGCTTCTGACACTCTATTCAGCCTACAAAATGTCTTCTGACAGTCTATTCAGCCTACAAAATGGCTTCTGACACTCTATTCAGCCTACTAAATGTCTTCTGACACTCTATTCAGCCTACAAAATGTCTTCGGACACTCTATTCAACCTACTAAATGTCTTCTGACACTCTATTCAGCCCACTAAATGTCTTCTGGCACTCTATTCAGCCTACAAAATGTCTTCTGACACTATTCAGCCTACAAAATGTCTTCTGACACTCTATTCAGTCTACAAATGTCTTCTGACACTCTATTCAGTCTACTAAATGTCTTCTGACACTCTATTCAGTCTACTAAATGTCTTTTGACACTCTATTCAGCATCCAACATGTCTTCTGACACTGTATTCAGGCTACAAAATGTCTTCTGACACTCTATTCAGCCTACAAAATGTCTTCTGACACGCCATTCAGCCTACAAATGTCTTTTGACACTCTATTCAGCCTACAAAATGTCTTCTGACACTCTATTCAGCCTACTAAATGTCTTCTGACACTCTATTCAGCCTACTAAATGTCTTCTGACACTCTATTCAGCCTACAAAATGTATTCGGACACTCTATTCAACCTACTAAATGTCTTCTGACACTCTATTCAGCCCCACTAAATGTCTTCTGACACTCTATTCAGCCTACAAAATGTCTTCTGACACTCTATTCAGCCTACCAAAATGTCTTCTGACACTCTATTCAGTCTACTAAATGTCTTCTGACACTCTATTCAGCCTACAAAATGTCTTCTGACACTCTATTCAGCCTACAAAATGTCTTCTGACACTCTATTCAGTCTACAAAATGTCTTCTGACACTCTATTCAGCCTACTAAATGTTTTCTGACACTCTATTCAGCCTACTAAATGTCTTCTGACACTATTCACGCTACAAAATGTCTTCTGACACTCTATTCAGTCTACAAAATGTCTTCTGACACTCTATTCAGCCTACTAATGTCTTTTGACACTCTATTCAGCATACAAAATGTCTTCTGACACTGTATTCAGCCTACAAAATGTCTTCTGACACTCTATACAGCCTACTAAATAGTCTTCTGACACTCTATTCAGCTACTAAATGTCTTCTGACACTATTCAGCCTACAAAATGTCTTCTGACACTCTATTCAGCCTACAAAATGTCTTCTGACACTCTATTCAGTCTACAAAATGTCTTCTGACACTCTATTCAGCCTACTAAATGCATTCTGACACTCTATTCAGCCTACAAAATGTATTCGGACACTCTATTCAGTCTACTAAATGTCTTCTGACACTCTATTCTGCCTACTAAATGTCTTTTGACACTCTATTCAGCATACAAAATGTCTTCTGACACTGTATTCAGCCTACAAAATGTCTTCTGACACTCTATTCAGCTTACAAAATGTCTTCTGACACTCTATTCAGCCTACTAAATGTCTTTGGATGCTCTATTTCAGCCTACTAAATGTCTTCTGACACTCTATTTCAGCCTACAACATGTCTTCTGACACTCTATAACAGCCTACTAAATGTCTTCTGACACTATTCAGCCTACAAATGTATTCTGACACTCTATTCAGCCTACTAAATGTTTTTCTGACACTCTATTCAGTCTACAAAATGTCTTCTGACACTCTATTCAGCCTACTAAATGTTTCTGACACTCTATTCAGCCTACTAAATGTCTTCTGACACTATTCAGCCTACAAAATGTCTTCTGACACTCTATTCAGTCTACAAAATGTCTTCTGACACTCTATTCAGCCTACTAAATGTCTTCTGACACTGTATTCAGCCTACAAAATGTATCTGAACACTCTATTCAGCCTACTAAATGTCTTCTAACCTATTCCAGCCTACAAAATGTCTTCTGACACTCTATTCAGTCTACTAAATGTCTTCTGACACTCTATTCTGCCTACTAATTGTCTTTTGACACTCTATCAGCATACAAAATGTCTTCTGACACTGTAATTCAGCCCTACAAAATGTCTTCTGACACTCTATCAGCTTACAAAATGTCTTCTGACACTCTATTCAGCCTACTAAATGTCTTTGGATGCCTCTATTTCAGCCTACTAAATGTCTTCTGACACTCTATTCAGCCTACAACATGTCTTCTGACACTCTATACAGCCTACTAAATGTCTTCTGACACTATTCAGCCTACCAAATGTATTCTGACACTCTATTCAGCCTACTAAATTTTTCTGACACTCTATTCAGTCTACAAAATGTCTGTCTGGCACTCTATTCAGCCACTAATGTCTTGTGACACTATTCAGCCTACAAATGTCTTCTGACACTCTATTCAGCCTACAAAATGTCTTCTGACACTCTATTCAGCCTACTAAATGTCTTCTGACACTCTATTCAGCCTACTAAATGTCTTCTGACACTCTATTCAGCCTACAAATGTCTTCTGACACTCTATTCAGCCTACAAAATGTCTTCTGACACTCTATTCAGCCTACAAAATGTCTTCTGACACTCTATTCAGCCTACAAAATGTCTTCTGACACTCTATTCAGCCTACTAAATGTCTTCTGACACTATTCAGCCTACAAAATGTCTTCTGACACTCTATTCAGCCTACAAAATGTCTTCTGACACTCTATTCAGCCTACAAAATGTCTTCTGACACTCTATTCAGCCTACAAAATGTCTTCTGACACTCTATTCAGCCTACAAAATGTCTTCTGACACTCTATTCAGCCTACTAAATGTCTTCTGACACTCTATTCAGCCTACAAAATGTCTTCTGACACTCTATTCAGCCTACTAAATGTCTTCTGACACTCTATTCAGCCTACTAAATGTCTTCTGACACTCTATTCAGCCTACAAAATGTCTTCTGACACTCTATTCAGCCTACAAAATGTCTTCTGACACTCTATTCAGCCTACAAAATGTCTTCTGACACTCTATTCAGCCTACAAAATGTCTTTTGACACTCTATTCAGCCTACAAAATGTCTTCTGACACTCTATTCAGCCTACTAAATGTCTTCTGACACTCTATTCAGCCTACTAAATGTCTTCTGACACTCTATCAGCCTTACAAAATGTATTCGGACACTCTATTCAACCTACTAAATGTCTTCTGACACTCTATTCAGCCCACTAAATGTCTTCTGACACTCTATTCAGCCTACAAAATGTCTTCTGACACTCTATTCAGCCTACAAAATGTCTTCTGACACTCTATTCAGTCTACTAAATGTCTTCTGACACTATTCAGCCTACAAAATGTCTTCTGACACTCTATTCAGTCTACAAAATGTCTTCTGACACTCTATTCAGCCTACTAAATGTTTTCTGACACTCTATTCAGCCTACTAAATGTCTTCTGACACTATTCAGCCTACAAAATGTCTTCTGACACTCTATTCAGTCTACAAAATGTCTTCTGACACTCTATTCAGCCTACTAAATGTCTTCTGACACTATTCAGCCTACAAAATGTCTCTGACACTCTATTCAGTCTACAAAATGTCTTCTGACACTCTATCAGCCTACTAAATGTTTTCTGACACTCTATTCAGCCTACAACATGTCTTCTGACACTCTATACAGCCTACTAAATGTCTTCTGACACTATTCAGCCTACAAAATGTATTCTGACACTCTATTCAGCCTACTAAATGTTTTCTGACACTCTATTCAGTCTACAAAATGTCTTCTGGCACTCTATTCAGCCTACTAAATGTCTTGTGACACTATTCAGCCTACAACATGTCTTCTGACACTCTATTCAGCCTACAAAATGTCTTCTGACACTCTATTCAGTTACTAAATGTCTTCTGACACTCTATTCAGCCTACTAAATGTCTTTTGACACTCTATTCAGCATACAACATGTCTTCTGACACTGTATTCAGCCTACAAAATGTCCTTCTGACACTCTATTCAGCTTACAAAATGTCTTCTGACACTCTATTCAGCCTACAAAATGTCTTCTGACACTCTATTCAGCCTACTAAATGTCTTCTAACACTATTCAGCCTACAAAATGTCTTCTGACACTCTATTCAGCCTACAAAATGTATCTGACACTCTATTCACCTACAAAATGGCTTCTGACACTCTATTCAGCCTACAAAATGTATTCTGACACTCTATTCAGCCTACAAAAGGCTTCTGACACTCTATTCAGCCTACTAAATGTCTTCTGACACTCTATTCAGCCTACAAAATGGCTTCGGACCTCTATTCAACCTACTAAATGTCTTCTGACACTCTATTCAGTCTACTAAATGTCTTTTGACACTCTATTCAGCATCCAACATGTCTTCTGACACTGTATTCAGGCTACAAAATGTCTTCTGACACTCTATTCAGCCTACAAAATGTCTTCTGACACGCCATTCAGCCTACAAAATGTCTTCTGACACTCTATTCAGCCTACAAAATGTCTTCTGACACTCTATTCAGCCTACTAAATGTCTTCTGACACTCTATTCAGCCTACTAAATGTCTTCTGACACTCTATTCAGCCTACAAAATGTATTCGGACACTCTATTCAACCTACTAAATGTCTTCTGACACTCTATTCAGCCTACTAAATGTCTTCTGACACTCTATTCAGCCTACAAAATGTCTTCTGACACTCTATTCAGCCTACAAAATGTCTTCTGACACTCTATTCAGCCTACTAAATGTCTTCTGACACTATTCAGCCTACAAAATGTCTTCTGACACTCTATTCAGTCTACAAAATGTCTTCTGACACTCTATTCAGCCTACAAAATGTCTTCTGACACTCTATTCAGCCTACAAAATGTCTTCTGACACTATTCAGCCTACAAAATGTCTTCTGACACTCTATTCAGTCTACAAAATGTCTTCTGACACTCTATTCAGCCTACTAAATGTCTTCTGACACTATTCAGCCTACAAAATGTCTTCTGACACTCTATTCAGTCTACAAAATGTCTTCTGACACTCTATTCAGCCTACTAAATGTCTTCTGACACTCTATTCAGTCTACAAATGTCTTCTGACACTCTATTCAGCCTACTAAATGTCTTCTGACACTATTCAGCCTACAAATGTCTTCTGACACTCTATTCAGCCTACTAAATGTCTTCTGACACTATTCAGCCTACAAAATGTCTTCTGACACTCTATTCAGTCTACAAAATGTCTTCTGACACACTATTCAGCCTACAAAATGTATTCTGACACTCTATTCAGCCTACAAAATGTCTTCTGACACTCTATTCAGTCTACTAAATGTCTTCTGACACTCTATTCAGCCTACTAAATGTCTTTTCACACTCTATTCAGCATACAAAATGTCTTCTGACACTGTATTCAGCCTACAAAATGTCTTTTGACACTCTATTCAGCCTACTAAATGTCTTCTAACACTATTCAGCCTACTAAATGTCTTCTGACACTCTATTCAGCCTACAAAATGTCTTCTGACACTCTATTCAGCCTACTAAATGTCTTCTAACACTATTCAGCCTACAAAATGTCTTCTGACACTCTATTCAGCCTACAAAATGTATTCTGACACTCTATTCAGCCTACAAAATGGCTTCTGACACTCTATTCAGCCTACAAAATGTCTTCTGACAGTCTATTCAGCCTACAAAATGGCTTCTGACACTCTATTCAGCCTACTAAATGTCTTCTGACACTCTATTCAGCCTACAAAATGTCTTCGGACACTCTATTCAGCCTACTAAATGTCTTCTGACACTCTATTCAGCCTACTAAATGTCTTCTGACACTCTATTCAGCCTACAAAATGTCTTCTGACACTCTATTCAGCCTACAAAATGTCTTCTGACACTCTATTCAGCCTACAAAATGTCTTCTGACACTCTATTCAGCCTACAAAATGTCTTCTGACACTCTATTCAGCCTACAAAATGTCTTCTGACACTCTATTCAGCCTACTAAATGTCTTCTGACACTCTATTCAGCCTACTAAATGTCTTCTGACACTCTATTCAGCCTACAAAATGTATTCGGACACTCTATTCAGCCTACTAAATGTCTTCTGACACTCTATTCAGCCTACTAAATGTCTTCTGACACTCTATTCAGCCTACAAAATGTCTTCTGACACTCTATTCAGCCTACAAAATGTCTTCTGACACTCTATTCAGCCTACAAAATGTCTTCTGACACTATTCAGCCTACAAAATGTCTTCTGACACTCTATTCAGCCTACAAAATGTCTTCTGACACTCTATTCAGCCTACAAAATGTCTTCTGACACTCTATTCAGCCTACAAAATGTCTTCTGACACTCTATTCAGCCTACAAAATGTCTTCTGACACTCTATTCAGCCTACAAATGTCTTCTGACACTCTATTCAGCCTACAAAATGTCTTCTGACACTCTATTCAGCCTACTAAATGTCTTCTGACACTCTATTCAGCCTACTAAATGTCTTCTGACACTCTATTCAGCCTACAAAATGTCTTCTGACACTCTATTCAGCCTACAAAATGTCTTCTGACACTCTATTCAGCCTACAAAATGTCTTCTGACACTCTATTCAGCCTACTAAATGTCTTCTGACACTCTATTCAGCCTACAAAATGTCTTCTGACACTCTATTCAGCCTACAAATGTCTTCTGACACTCTATTCAGCCTACTAAATGTCTTCTGACACTCTATTCAGCCTACAAAATGTCTTCTGACACTCTATTCAGCCTACTAAATGTCTTCTGACACTCTATTCAGCCTACAAAATGTCTTCTGACACTCTATTCAGCCTACTAAATGTCTTCTGACACTCTATTCAGCCTACAAAATGTCTTCTGACACTCTATTCAGCCTACAAAATGTCTTCTGACACTCTATTCAGCCTACAAAATGTCTTCTGACACTCTATTCAGCCTACTAAATGTCTTCTGACACTCTATTCAGCCTACAAAATGTCTTCTGACACTCTATTCAGCCTACAAAATGTCTTCTGACACTCTATTCAGCCTACAAAATGTCTTCTGACACTCTATTCAGCCTACAAAATGTCTTCTGACACTCTATTCAGCCTACTAAATGTCTTCTGACACTCTATTCAGCCTACAAAATGTCTTCTGACACTCTATTCAGCCTACAAAATGTCTTCTGACACTCTATTCAGCCTACAAAATGTCTTCTGACACTCTATTCAGCCTACAAAATGTCTTCTGACACTCTATTCAGCCTACAAAATGTCTTCTGACACTCTATTCAGCCTACTAAATGTCTTCTGACACTCTATTCAGCCTACAAAATGTCTTCTGACACTCTATTCAGCCTACTAAATGTCTTCTGACACTCTATTCAGCCTACTAAATGTCTTCTGACACTCTATTCAGCCTACAAATGTCTTCTGACACTCTATTCAGCCTACAAAATGTCTTCTGACACTCTATTCAGTCTACAAAATGTCTTCTGACACGCCATTCAGCCTACAAAATGTCTTTTGACACTCTATTCAGCCTACAAAATGTCTTCTGACACTCTATTCAGCCTACTAAATGTCTTCTGACACTCTATTCAGCCTACTAAATGTCTTCTGACACTCTATTCAGCCTACAAAATGTCTTCTGACACTCTATTCAGCCTACAAAATGTCTTCTGACACTCTATTCAGCCTACAAATGTCTTCTGACACTCTATTCAGCCTACAAAATGTCTTCTGACACTCTATTCAGCCTACAAAATGTCTTCTGACACTCTATTCAGCCTACTAAATGTCTTCTGACACTATTCAGCCTACAAAATGTCTTCTGACACTCTATTCAGCCTACAAAATGTCTTCTGACACTCTATTCAGCCTACTAAATGTCTTCTGACACTCTATTCAGCCTACTAAATGTCTTCTGACACTCTATTCAGCCTACAAAATGTCTTCTGACACTCTATTCAGTCTACAAAATGTCTTCTGACACTCTATTCAGCCTACAAAATGTCTTCTGACACTATTCAGCCTACAAAATGTCTTCTGACACTCTATTCAGCCTACAAAATGTCTTCTGACACTCTATTCAGCCTACTAAATGTCTTCTGACACTCTATCAGCCTACAAATGTCTTCTGACACTCTATTCAGCCTACAAAATGTCTTCTGACACTCTATTCAGCCTACAAAATGTCTTCTGACACTCTATTCAGCCTACTAAATGTCTTCTAACACTATTCAGCCTACAAAATGTCTTCTGACACTCTATTCAGCCTACAAAATGTATTCTGACACTCTATTCAGCCTACAAAATGTCTTCTGACACTCTATTCAGCCTACAAAATGTCTTCTGACACTCTATTCAGCCTACTAAATGTCTTCTGACACTCTATTCAGCCTACTAAATGTCTTCTGACACTCTATTCAGCCTACAAAATGTCTTCTGACACTCTATTCAGCCTACAAAATGTCTTCTGACACTCTATTCAGCCTACAAAATGTCTTCTGACACTCTATTCAGCCTACAAAATGTCTTCTGACACTCTATTCAGCCTACAAAATGTCTTCTGACACTCTATTCAGCCTACTAAATGTCTTCTGACACTATTCAGCCTACAAAATGTCTTCTGACACTCTATTCAGCCTACAAAATGTCTTCTGACACTCTATTCAGCCTACAAATGTCTTCTGACACTCTATTCAGCCTACAAAATGTCTTCTGACACTCTATTCAGCCTACAAAATGTCTTCTGACACTCTATTCAGCCTACTAAATGTCTTCTGACACTCTATTCAGCCTACAAAATGTCTTCTGACACTCTATTCAGCCTACAAAATGTCTTCTGACACTCTATTCAGCCTACTAAATGTCTTCTGACACTCTATTCAGCCTACAAATGTCTTCTGACACTCTATTCAGCCTACAAAATGTCTTCTGACACTCTATTCAGCCTACAAAATGTCTTCTGACACTCTATTCAGCCTACAAATGTCTTCTGACACTCTATTCAGCCTACAAAATGTCTTCTGACACTCTATTCAGCCTACAAAATGTCTTCTGACACTCTATTCAGCCTACAAAATGTCTTCTGACACTCTATTCAGCCTACTAAATGTCTTCTGACACTCTATTCAGCCTACTAAATGTCTTCTGACACTCTATTCAGCCTACAAAATGTCTTCTGACACTCTATTCAGCCTACAAAATGTCTTCTGACACTCTATTCAGCCTACAAAATGTCTTCTGACACTCTATTCAGCCTACAAATGTCTTCTGACACTCTATTCAGCCTACAAATGTCTTCTGACACTCTATTCAGCCTACAAAATGTCTTCTGACACTCTATTCAGCCTACAAAATGTCTTCTGACACTCTATTCAGCCTACTAAATGTCTTCTGACACTATTCAGCCTACAAAATGTCTTCTGACACTCTATTCAGCCTACAAAATGTCTTCTGACACTCTATTCAGCCTACTAAATGTCTTCTGACACTCTATTCAGCCTACAAAATGTCTTCTGACACTCTATTCAGCCTACAAAATGTCTTCTGACACTCTATTCAGCCTACAAATGTCTTCTGACACTCTATTCAGCCTACAAAATGTCTTCTGACACTCTATTCAGCCTACTAAATGTCTTCTGACACTATTCAGCCTACAAAATGTCTTCTGACACTCTATTCAGCCTACAAAATGTCTTCTGACACTCTATTCAGCCTACTAAATGTCTTCTGACACTCTATTCAGCCTACAAAATGTCTTCTGACACTCTATTCAGCCTACAAAATGTCTTCTGACACTCTATTCAGCCTACAAAATGTCTTCTGACACTCTATTCAGCCTACTAAATGTCTTCTGACACTCTATTCAGCCTACAAAATGTCTTCTGACACTCTATTCAGCCTACAAAATGTCTTCTGACACTCTATTCAGCCTAAAATGTCTTCTGACACTCTATTCAGCCTACAAAATGTCTTCTGACACTCTATTCAGCCTACTAAATGTCTTCTGACACTCTATTCAGCCTACAAAATGTCTTCTGACACTCTATTCAGCCTACAAAATGTCTTCTGACACTCTATTCAGTCTACAAAATGTCTTCTGACACTCTATTCAGCCTACTAAATGTTTTCTGACACTCTATTCAGCCTACTAAATGTCTTCTGACACTATTCAGCCTACAAAATGTCTTCTGACACTCTATTCAGTCTACAAAATGTCTTCTGACACTCTATTCAGCCTACTAAATGTCTTCTGACACTCTATTCAGCCTACAAAATGTCTTCTGACACTCTATTCAGCCTACAAAATGTCTTCTGACACTCTATTCAGCCTACAAATGTTTCTGACACTCTATTCAGTCTACAAATGTCTTCTGACACTCTATTCAGCCTACTAAATGTCTTCTGACACTATTCAGCCTACAAATGTCTTCTGACACTCTATTCAGCCTACTAAATGTCTTCTGACACTATTCAGCCTACAAAATGTCTTCTGACACTCTATTCAGTCTACAAAATGTCTTCTGACACTCTATTCAGCCTACAAAATGTCTTCTGACACTCTATTCAGCCTACAAAATGTCTTCTGACACTCTATTCAGCCTACTAAATGTCTTCTGACACTCTATTCAGCCTACAAATGTCTTCTGACACTCTATTCAGCCTACAAAATGTCTTCTGACACTATTCAGCCTACAAAATGTCTTCTGACACTCTATTCAGCCTACAAAATGTCTTCTGACACTCTATTCAGCCTACAAAATGTCTTCTGACACTCTATTCAGCCTACAAAATGTCTTCTGACACTCTATTCAGCCTACAAAATGTCTTCTGACACTCTATTCAGCCTACAAAATGTCTTCTGACACTCTATTCAGCCTACAAAATGTCTTCTGACACTCTATTCAGCCTACAAAATGTCTTCTGACACTCTATTCAGCCTACAAAATGTCTTCTGACACTCTATTCAGCCTACAAATGTCTTCTGACACTCTATTCAGCCTACTAAATGTCTTCTGACACTCTATTCAGCCTACAAAATGTCTTCTGACACGCCATTCAGCCTACAAAATGTCTTTTGACACTCTATTCAGCCTACAAAATGTCTTCTGACACTCTATTCAGCCTACAAATGTCTTCTGACACTCTATTCAGCCTACAAAATGTCTTCTGACACTCTATTCAGCCTACAAAATGTCTTCTGACACTCTATTCAGCCTACAAAATGTCTTCTGACACGCTATTCAGCCTACAAAATGTCTTTTGACACTCTATTCAGCCTACAAAATGTCTTCTGACACTCTATTCAGCCTACTAAATGTCTTCTGACACTCTATTCAGCCTACAAATGTCTTCTGACACTCTATTCAGCCTACTAAATGTCTTCTGACACTATTCAGCCTACAAAATGTCTTCTGACACTCTATTCAGCCTACTAAATGTCTTCTGACACTATTCAGCCTACAAAATGTCTTCTGACACTCTATTCAGTCTACAAAATGTCTTCTGACACTCTATTCAGCCTACAAAATGTCTTCTGACACTCTATTCAGCCTACAAAATGTCTTCTGACACTCTATTCAGCCTACAAAATGTCTTCTGACACTCTATTCAGCCTACAAAATGTCTTCTGACACTCTATTCAGCCTACAAAATGTCTTCTGACACTCTATTCAGTCTACTAAATGTCTTCTGACACTCTATTCAGCCTACTAAATGTCTTCTGACACTCTATTCAGCATACAAAATGTCTTCTGACACTCTATTCAGCCTACAAAATGTCTTCTGACACTCTATTCAGCTACAAAATGTCTTCTGACACTCTATTCAGCCTACAAAATGTCTTCTGACACTCTATTCAGCCTACTAAATGTCTTCTGACACTCTATTCAGCCTACAAAATGTCTTCTGACACTCTATTCAGCCTACAAAATGTCTTCTGACACTCTATTCAGTCTACAAAATGTCTTCTGACACTCTATTCAGCCTACTAAATGTCTTCTGACACTATTCAGCCTACAAATGTCTTCTGACACTCTATTCAGCCTACTAAATGTCTTCTGACACTATTCAGCCTACAAAATGTCTTCTGACACTCTATTCAGTCTACAAAATGTCTTCTGACACACTATTCAGCCTACAAAATGTATTCTGACACTCTATTCAGTCTACAACATGTCTTCTGGCACTCTATTCAGCCTACTAAATGTCTTCTGACACTATTCAGCATACAACATGTCTTCTGACACTCTATACAGCCTACTAAATGTCTTCTGACACTATTCAGCCTACAAAATGTCTTCTGACACTCTATTCAGCCTACAAAATGTCTTCTGACACTCTATTCAGTCTACAAAATGTCTTCTGACACTCTATTCAGCCTACTAAATGTTTTCTGACACTCTATTCAGTCTACAACATGTCTTCTGGCACTCTATTCAGCCTACTAAATGTCTTCTGACACTATTCAGCATACAACATGTCTTCTGACACTCTATACAGCCTACTAAATGTCTTCTGACACTATTCAGCCTACAAAATGTCTTCTGACACTCTATTCAGTCTACAAAATGTCTTCTGACACTCTATTCAGCCTACAAAATGTATTCTGACACTCTATTCAGCCTACAAAATGTCTTCTGACACTCTATTCAGCCTACAAAATGTATTCTGACACTCTACTCAGCATACAAAATGTCTTCTGACACTGTATTCAGCCTACAAAATGTCTTCTGACACTCTATTCAGTCTACAAAATGTCTTCTGACACTCTATTCAGCCTACTAAATGTCTTTTGACACTCTATTCAGCTACAAAATGTCTTCTGACACTCTATTCAGCCTACAAAATGTCTTCTGACACTCTATTCAGCCTACAAAATGTCTTCTGACACTCTATTCAGCCTACAAAATGTCTTCTGACACTCTATTCAGCCTACTAAATGTCTTCTGACACTATTCAGCCTACAAAATGTCTTCTGACACTCTATTCAGTCTACAACATGTCTTCTGGCACTCTATTCAGTCTACAAATGTCTTCTGACACTCTATTCAGCCTACTAAATGTCTTCTGACACTATTCAGCCTACAAAATGTCTTCTGACACTCTATTCAGCCTACTAAATGTCTTCTGACACTATTCAGCCTACAAAATGTCTTCTGACACTCTATTCAGTCTACAAAATGTCTTCTGACACTCTATTCAGCCTACAAAATGTCTTCTGACACTCTATTCAGTCTACAAAATGTCTTCTGACACTCTATTCAGCCTACTAAATGTCTTCTGACACTATTCAGCCTACAAAATGTCTTCTGACACTCTATTCAGCCTACTAAATGTCTTCTGACACTATTCAGCCTACAAAATGTCTTCTGACACTCTATTCAGCCTACAAAATGTCTTCTGACACTCTATTCAGTCTACAAAATGTCTTCTGACACTCTATTCAGCCTACTAAATGTTTCTGACACTCTATTCAGTCTACAAAATGTCTTCTGACACTCTATTCAGCCTACTAAATGTCTTCTGACACTATTCAGCCTACAAAATGTCTTCTGACACTCTATTCAGCCTACTAAATGTCTTCTGACACTATTCAGCCTACAAAATGTCTTCTGACACTCTATTCAGTCTACAAAATGTCTTCTGACACTCTATTCAGCCTACAAAATGTCTTCTGACACTCTATTCAGCCTACAAAATGTCTTCTGACACTCTATTCAGCCTACAAAATGTCTTCTGACACTCTATTCAGCCTACAAAATGTCTTCTGACACTCTATTCAGCCTACAAAATGTCTTCTGACACTCTATTCAGCCTACTAAATGTCTTTGACACTCTATTCAGCCTACAAAATGTCTTCTGACACTCTATTCAGCCTACAAAATGTCTTCTGACACTCTATTCAGCCTACAAATGTCTTCTGACACTCTATTCAGCCTACAAAATGTCTTCTGACACTCTATTCAGCCTACTAAATGTCTTCTGACACTATTCAGCCTACAAAATGTCTTCTGACACTCTATTCAGCCTACAAAATGTTTCTGACACTCTATTCAGTCTACAACATGTCTTCTGACACTCTATTCAGCCTACTAAATGTCTTCTGACACTATTCAGCATACAAATGTCTTCTGACACTCTATTCAGCCTACTAAATGTCTTCTGACACTATTCAGCCTACAAAATGTCTTCTGACACTCTATTCAGTCTACAAAATGTCTTCTGACACACTATTCAGCCTACAAAATGTCTTCTGACACTCTATTCAGTCTACAAAATGTCTTCTGACACTCTATTCAGCCTACTAAATGTCTTCTGACACTATTCAGCCTACAAAATGTCTTCTGACACTCTATACAGCCTACTAAATGTCTTCTGACACTATTCAGCCTACAAAATGTCTTCTGACACTCTTATCAGCCTACAAAATGTCTTCTGACACTCTATTCAGTCTACAAAATGTCTTCTGACACTCTATTCAGCCTACTAAATGTTTTCTGACACTCTATTCAGTCTACAAGCATGTCTTCTGGGCACCTATTCAGCCTACTAAATGTCTTCTGACACTATTCAGCATACAACAAGTCTTCTGACACTCTATACAGCCTACTAAATGTCTTCTGCACTATTCAGCCTACAAATGTCTTCTGACACTCTATTCAGTCTACAAAATGTCTTCTGAACACACTATTCAGCCTACAAAATGTATTCTGACACTCTATTCAGCCTACAAAATGTCTTCTGACACTCTATTCAGCCTACAAATGTATTCTGACACTCTACTCAGCATACAAAAATGTCTTCTGGACACTGTATTCAGCCTACAAAATGTATTCTGACACTCTATTCAGTCTACTAAATGTCTTTCTGACACTGTATTCAGCCTACTAAATGTCTTCATTCACACTCTATTCCAGGTCATACCTAAATGTCTTCTGAACACTCTATTCAGCCTACTAGAGTCTTTTCACACTCTATTCAGCATTACAAAATTCGTCTTCTGACAACTCTATTTCAGCCTACCAATAATGTCTTCTTCACACTCTATTCAGCTACAAAATGTCTTCTGACACTCTATAGCCTATCAATGTCTAACACTATTCAGCCTACAAATGTTCTTCTGACACTCTATTCAGTCTACAAAATGGTTTTCTGACACTCTTATTTCAGTCTACAACATGTCTTCTTGGCACTCTATTCAGCCCTACTAAATGTCTTCTGACCACTATTCAGCCATACAACATGTCTTCTGACACTCTATTCAGCGCTACTAAATTTCTTCTGACACTATTCAGCCTACAAAATGTCTTCTGACACTCTATTCAGTCTACAAAATGTTCTTCTGACACACTATTCAGCCTACAAATGCTATTCTGACACTCTATTCAGTCTACAACATGTCTTCTGGCACTCTATTCAGCCTACTAAATGTCTTTGACACTATTCAGCATACAACATGTCTTCTGACACTCTATACAGCCTACTAAATGTCTTCTGACACTATTCAGCCTACAAAATGTCTTCTGACACTCTATTCAGCCTACAAAATGTCTTCTGACACTCTATTCAGTCTACAAAATGTCTTCTGACACTCTATTCAGCCTACTAAATGTTTTCTGACACTTCTATTCAGTCTACAACATGTCTTCTGGCACTCTATTCAGCCTACTAAATGTCTTCTGACACTATTCAGCATACAACATGTCTTCTGACACTCTATACAGCCTACTAAATGTCTTCTGACACTATTCAGCCTACAAAATGTTTTCTGACACTCTATTCAGTCTACAAAATGTCTTCTGACACACTATTCAGCCTACAAATGTATTCTGACACTCTATTCAGCCTACAAAATGTCTTCTGACACTCTATTCAGCCTACAAAATGTATTCTGACACTCTACTCAGCATACAAAATGTCTTCTGACACTGTATTCAGCCTACAAAATGTATTCTGACACTCTATTCAGTCTACTAAATGTCTTCTGACACTCTATTCAGCCTACTAGATGTCTTTTCACACTCTATTCAGCATACAAAATGTCTTCTGACACTGTATTCAGCCTACAAAATGTCTTCTGACACTCTATTCAGCTTACAAAATGTCTTCTGACACTCTATTCAGCCTACAAAATGTCTTCTGACACTCTATTCAGCCTACTAAATGTCTTCTAACACTATTCAGCCTACAAAATGTCTTCTGACACTCTATTCAGTCTACAAATGTTTTCTGACACTCTATTCAGTCTACAACATGTCTTCTGGCACTCTATTCAGTCTACAACATGTCTTCTGGCACTCTATTCAGCCTACTAAATGTCTTCTGACACTATTCAGCATACAACATGTCTTCTGACACTCTATACAGCCTACTAAATGTCTTCTGACACTCTATTCAGTCTACAAAATGTCTTCTGGCACTCTATTCAGCCTACTAAATGTCTTCTGACACTATTCAGCATACAACATGTCTTCTGACACTCTATACAGCCTACTAAATGTCTTCTGAAACTATTCAGCCTACAAAATGTATTCTGACACTCTATTCAGTCTACAAAATGTCTTCTGACACACTATTCAGCCTACAAAATGTATTCTGACACTCTATTCAGCCTACAAAATGTCTTCTGACACTCTATTCAGCCTACAAAATGTATTCTGACACTCTACTCAGCATACAAAATGTCTTCTGACACTGTATTCAGCCTACAAAATGTATTCTGACACTCTATTCAGTCTACTAAATGTCTTCTGACACTCTATTCAGCCTACTAGATGTCTTTTCACACTCTATTCAGCATACAAAATGTCTTCTGACACTGTATTCAGCCTACAAAATGTCTTCTGACACTCTATTCAGCTTACAAAATGTCTTCTGACACTCTATTCAGCCTACAAAATGTCTTCTGACACTCTATTCAGCCTACTAAATGTCTTCTAACACTATTCAGCCTACAAAATGTCTTCTGACACTCTATTCAGTCTACAAAATGTTTTCTGACACTCTATTCAGTCTACAACATGTCTTCTGGCACTCTATTCAGCCTACTAAATGTCTTCTGACACTATTCAGCATACAACATGTCTTCTGACACTCTATACAGCCTACTAAATGTCTTCTGACACTATTCAGCCTACAAAATGTCTTCTGACACTCTATTCAGTCTACAAAATGTCTTCTGACACACTATTCAGCCTACAAAATGTATTCTGACACTCTATTCAGTCTACAACATGTCTTCTGGCACTCTATTCAGCCTACTAAATGTCTTCTGACACTATTCAGCATACAACATGTCTTCTGACACTCTATACAGCCTACTAAATGTCTTCTGACACTATTCAGCCTACAAAATGTCTTCTGACACTCTATTCAGTCTACAAAATGTCTTCTGACACACTATTCAGCCTACAAAATGTCTTCTGACACTCTATTCAGCCTACAAAATGTATTCTGACACTCTATTCAGTCTACTAAATGTCTTCTGACACTCTATTCAGCCTACTAGATGTCTTTTCACACTCTATTCAGCATACAAAATGTCTTCTGACACTGTATTCAGCCTACAAAATGTCTTCTGACACTCTATTCAGTCTACAAAATGTCTTCTGACACACTATTCAGCCTACAAAATGTATTCTGACACTCTATTCAGCCTACAAAATGTCTTCTGACACTCTATTCAGCCTACAAAATGTATTCTGACACTCTATTCAGTCTACTGAATGTCTTCTGACACTCTATTCAGCCTACTAAATGTCTTTTGACACTCTACTCAGCATACAAAATGTCTTCTGACACTGTATTCAGCCTACAAAATGTATTCTGACACTCTATTCAGTCAACTAAATGTCTTCTGACACTCTATTCAGCCTACTAAATGTCTTTTCACACTCTATTCAGCATACAAAATGTCTTCTGACACTGTATTCAGCCTACAAAATGTCTTCTGACACTCTATTCAGCCTACAAAATGTCTTCTGACACTCTATTCAGCCTACAAAATGTCTTCTGACACTCTATTCAGCCTACTAAATGTATTCTAACACTATTCAGCCTACAAAATGTCTTCTGACACTCTATTCAGTCTACAAAATGTCTTCTGACACACTATTCAGTCTACAAAATGTCTTCTGACACTCTATTCAGCCTACAAAATGTATTCTGACACTCTATTCAGCCTACTAAATGTCTTCTAACACTATTCAGCCTACAAAATGTCTTCTGACACTCTATTCAGCCTACAAAATGTCTTCTGACACTCTATTCAGCCTACTAAATGTATTCTAACACTATTCAGCCTACAAAATGTCTTCTGACACTCTATTCAGTCTACAAAATGTCTTCTGACACACTATTCAGTCTACAAAATGTCTTCTGACACTCTATTCAGCCTACAAAATGTATTCTGACACTCTATTCAGCCTACTAAATGTCTTCTAACACTATTCAGCCTACAAAATGTCTTCTGACACTCTATTCAGTCTACAAAATGTCTTCTGACACTCTATTCAGTCTACAAAATGTCTTCTGACACTCTATTCAGCCTACTAAATGTTTTCTGACACTCTATTCAGTCTACAACATGTCTTCTGGCACTCTATTCAGCCTACTAAATGTCTTCTGACACTATTCAGCATACAACATGTCTTCTGACACTCTATACAGCCTACTAAATGTCTTCGGACACTATTCAGCCTACAAAATGTCTTCTGACACTCTATTCAGTCTACTAAATGTCTTCTGACACTCTATTCAGCCTACTAAATGTCTTTTGACACTCTACTCAGCATACAAAATGTCTTCTGACACTGTATTCAGCCTACAAAATGTATTCTGACACTCTATTCAGTCTACTAAATGTATTCTGACACTCTATTCAGCCTACTAAATGTCTTTTCACACTCTATTCAGCATACAAAATGTCTTCTGACACTGTATTCAGCCTACAAAATGTCTTCTGACACTCTATTCAGCCTACAAAATGTCTTCTGACACTCTATTCAGCCTACTAAATGTCTTTTGACACTCTACTCAGCATACAAAATGTCTTCTGACACTGTATTCAGCCTACAAAATGTATTCTGACACTCTATTCAGTCAACTAAATGTCTTCTGACACTCTATTCAGCCTACTAAATGTCTTTTCACACTCTATTCAGCATACAAAATGTCTTCTGACACTGTATTCAGCCTACAAAATGTCTTCTGACACTCTATTCAGCCTACAAAATGTCTTCTGACACTCTATTCAGCCTACAAAATGTCTTCTGACACTCTATTCAGCCTACTAAATGTATTCTAACACTATTCAGCCTACAAAATGTCTTCTGACACTCTATTCAGTCTACAAAATGTCTTCTGACACACTATTCAGTCTACAAAATGTCTTCTGACACTCTATTCAGCCTACAAAATGTATTCTGACACTCTATTCAGCCTACTAAATGTCTTCTAACACTATTCAGCCTACAAAATGTCTTCTGACACTCTATTCAGTCTACAAAATGTCTTCTGACACTCTATTCAGTCTACAAAATGTCTTCTGACACTCTATTCAGCCTACTAAATGTTTTCTGACACTCTATTCAGTATACAACATGTCTTCTGGCACTCTATTCAGCCTACTAAATGTCTTCTGACACTATTCAGCATACAACATGTCTTCTGACACTCTATACAGCCTACTAAATGTCTTCGGACACTATTCAGCCTACAAAATGTCTTCTGACACTCTATTCAGTCTACTAAATGTCTTCTGACACTCTATTCAGCCTACTAAATGTCTTTTGACACTCTACTCAGCATACAAAATGTCTTCTGACACTGTATTCAGCCTACAAAATGTATTCTGACACTCTATTCAGTCTACTAAATGTATTCTGACACTCTATTCAGCCTACTAAATGTCTTTTCACACTCTATTCAGCATACAAAATGTCTTCTGACACTGTATTCAGCCTACAAAATGTCTTCTTACACTATTCAGCCTACAAAATGTCTTCTGACACTCTATTCAGTCTACAAAATGTCTTCTGACACACTATTCAGTCTACAAAATGTCTTCTGACACTCTATTCAGCCTACAAAATGGCTTCTGACACCCTATTCAGCCTACTAAATGTCTTCTGACACTGTATTCAGCCTACAAAATGTCTTCGGACACTCTATTCAACCTACTAAATGTCTTCTGACACTCTATTCAGCCCACTAAATGTCTTCTGACACTCTATTCAGCCTACTAAATGTCTTCTGACACTATTCAGCCTACAAAATGTCTTCTGACACTCTATTCAGTCTACAAAATGTCTTCTGACACACTATTCAGCCTACAAAATGTATTCTGACAGTCTATTCAGCCTACAAAATGTCTTCTGACACTCTATTCAGCCTACAAAATGTATTCTGACACTCTATTCAGTCTACTGAATGTCTTCTGACACTCTATTCAGCCTACTAAATGTCTTCTGACACTCTATTCAGCATACAAAATGTCTTCTGACACTCTATTCAGTCTACAACATGTCTTCTGACACTCTATACAGCCTACTAAATGTCTTCTGACACTATTCAGCATACTAAATGTCTTCTGACACTCTATTCAGTCTACAAAATGTCTTCTGACACACTATTCAGCCTACAAAATGTTTTCTGACACTCTATTCAGTCTACAAAATGTCTTCTGGCACTCTATTCAGCCTACTAAATGTCTTCTGACACTATTCAGCCTACAAAATGTCTTCTGACACTCTATTCAGTCTACAAAATGTCTTCTGACACACTATTCAGCCTACAAAATGTATTCTGACACTCTATTCAGCCTACAAAATGTCTTCTGACACTCTATTCAGCCTACAAAATGTATTCTGACACTCTATTCAGTCTACTAAATGTCTTCTGACACTCTATTCAGCCTACTAAATGTCTTTTCACACTCTATTCAGCATACAAAATGTCTTCTAACACTATTCAGCCTACAAAATGTCTTCTGACACTCTATTCAGTCTACAAAATGTCTTCTGACACGCTACTCAGTCTACAAAATGTCTTCTGACACTCTATTCAGCATACTAAATGTCTTCTGACACTGTATTCAGCCTACAAAATGTCTTCTGACACACTATTCAGCCTACAAAATGTTTTCTGACACTCTATTCAGTCTACAAAATGTCTTCTGGCACTCTATTCAGCCTACTAAATGTCTTCTGACACTATTCAGCCTACAACATGTCTTCTGACACTCTATACAGCCTACTAAATGTCTTCTGACACTATTCAGCCTACAAAATGTCTTCTGACACTCTATTCAGTCTACAAAATGTCTTCTGACACTCTATTCAGCATACTAAATGTCTTCTGACACTGTATTCAGCCTACAAAATGTCTTCGGACACTCTATTCAACCTACTAAATGTCTTCTGACACTCTATTCAGCCCACTAAATGTCTTCTGACACTCTATTCAGCCTACTAAATGTCTTCTGACACTCTATTCAGCCTAAAAAATGTCTTCTGACACTCTATTCAGCCTACAAAATGTATTCTGACACTCTATTCAGTCTACTAAATGTCTTCTGACACTCTATTCAGCCTACTAAATGTCTTTTCACACTCTATTCAGCATACAAAATGTCTTCTAACACTATTCAGCCTACAAAATGTCTTCTGACACTCTATTCAGTCTACAAAATGTCTTCTGACACGCTACTCAGTCTACAAAATGTCTTCTGACACTCTATTCAGCATACTAAATGTCTTCTGACACTGTATTCAGCCTACAAAATGTCTTCGGACACTCTATTCAACCTACTAAATGTCTTCTGACACTCTATTCAGCCCACTAAATGTCTTCTGACACTCTATTCAGCCTACTAAATGTCTTCTGACACTATTCAGCCTACAACATGTCTTCTGACACTCTATACAGCCTACTAAATGTCTTCTGACACTATTCAGCATACTAAATGTCTTCTGACACTCTATTCAGTCTACAAAATGTCTTCTGACACACTATTCAGCCTACAAAATGTTTTCTGACACTCTATTCAGCCTACTAAATGTCTTCTGACACTCTATTCAGCCTACAAAATGTCTTCTGACACTCTATTCAGCCTACAAAATGTATTCTGACACTCTATTCAGTCTACTAAATGTGTTCTGACACTCTATTCAGCCTACTAAATGTCTTCTGACACTATTCAGCATACAACATGTCTTCTGACACTCTATACAGCCTACTAAATGTCTTCGGACACTATTCAGCCTACAAAATGTCTTCTGACACTCTATTCAGTCTACTAAATGTCTTCTGACACTCTATTCAGCCTACTAAATGTCTTTTGACACTCTACTCAGCATACAAAATGTCTTTTGACACTGTATTCAGCCTACAAAATGTATTCTGACACTCTATTCAGTCTACTAAATGTATTCTGACACTCTATTCAGCCTACTAAATGTCTTTTCACACTCTATTCAGCATACAAAATGTCTTCTGACACTGTATTCAGCCTACAAAATGTCTTCTTACACTATTCAGCCTACAAAATGTCTTCTGACACTCTATTCAGTCTACAAAATGTCTTCTGACACACTATTCAGTCTACAAAATGTCTTCTGACACTCTATTCAGCCTACAAAATGGCTTCTGACACCCTATTCAGCCTACTAAATGTCTTCTGACACTGTATTCAGCCTACAAAATGTCTTCGGACACTCTATTCAACCTACTAAATGTCTTCTGACACTCTATTCAGCCCACTAAATGTCTTCTGACACTCTATTCAGCCTACTAAATGTCTTCTGACACTATTCAGCCTACAAAATGTCTTCTGACACTCTATTCAGTCTACAAAATGTCTTCTGACACACTATTCAGCCTACAAAATGTATTCTGACAGTCTATTCAGCCTACAAAATGTCTTCTGACACTCTATTCAGCCTACAAAATGTATTCTGACACTCTATTCAGTCTACTGAATGTCTTCTGACACTCTATTCAGCCTACTAAATGTCTTCTGACACTCTATTCAGCATACAAAATGTCTTCTGACACTCTATTCAGTCTACAACATGTCTTCTGACACTCTATACAGCCTACTAAATGTCTTCTGACACTATTCAGCATACTAAATGTCTTCTGACACTCTATTCAGTCTACAAAATGTCTTCTGACACACTATTCAGCCTACAAAATGTTTTCTGACACTCTATTCAGTCTACAAAATGTCTTCTGGCACTCTATTCAGCCTACTAAATGTCTTCTGACACTATTCAGCCTACAAAATGTCTTCTGACACTCTATTCAGTCTACAAAATGTCTTCTGACACACTATTCAGCCTACAAAATGTATTCTGACACTCTATTCAGCCTACAAAATGTCTTCTGACACTCTATTCAGCCTACAAAATGTATTCTGACACTCTATTCAGTCTACTAAATGTCTTCTGACACTCTATTCAGCCTACTAAATGTCTTTTCACACTCTATTCAGCATACAAAATGTCTTCTAACACTATTCAGCCTACAAAATGTCTTCTGACACTCTATTCAGTCTACAAAATGTCTTCTGACACGCTACTCAGTCTACAAAATGTCTTCTGACACTCTATTCAGCATACTAAATGTCTTCTGACACTGTATTCAGCCTACAAAATGTCTTCTGACACACTATTCAGCCTACAAAATGTTTTCTGACACTCTATTCAGTCTACAAAATGTCTTCTGGCACTCTATTCAGCCTACTAAATGTCTTCTGACACTATTCAGCCTACAACATGTCTTCTGACACTCTATACAGCCTACTAAATGTCTTCTGACACTATTCAGCCTACAAAATGTCTTCTGACACTCTATTCAGTCTACAAAATGTCTTCTGACACTCTATTCAGCATACTAAATGTCTTCTGACACTGTATTCAGCCTACAAAATGTCTTCGGACACTCTATTCAACCTACTAAATGTCTTCTGACACTCTATTCAGCCCACTAAATGTCTTCTGACACTCTATTCAGCCTACTAAATGTCTTCTGACACTCTATTCAGCCTAAAAAATGTCTTCGGACACTCTATTCAGCCTACAAAATGTATTCTGACACTCTATTCAGTCTACTAAATGTCTTCTGACACTCTATTCAGCCTACTAAATGTCTTTTCACACTCTATTCAGCATACAAAATGTCTTCTAACACTATTCAGCCTACAAAATGTCTTCTGACACTCTATTCAGTCTACAAAATGTCTTCTGACACGCTACTCAGTCTACAAAATGTCTTCTGACACTCTATTCAGCATACTAAATGTCTTCTGACACTGTATTCAGCCTACAAAATGTCTTCGGACACTCTATTCAACCTACTAAATGTCTTCTGACACTCTATTCAGCCCACTAAATGTCTTCTGACACTCTATTCAGCCTACTAAATGTCTTCTGACACTATTCAGCCTACAACATGTCTTCTGACACTCTATACAGCCTACTAAATGTCTTCTGACACTATTCAGCATACTAAATGTCTTCTGACACTCTATTCAGTCTACAAAATGTCTTCTGACACACTATTCAGCCTACAAAATGTTTTCTGACACTCTATTCAGCCTACTAAATGTCTTCTGACACTCTATTCAGCCTACTAAATGTCTTCTGACACTCTATTCAGCCTACAAAATGTATTCTGACACTCTATTCAGTCTACTAAATGTGTTCTGACACTCTATTCAGCCTACTAAATGTCTTTTGACACTCTATTCAGCATACAAAATGTCTTCTGACACTGTATTCAGCCTACAAAATGTATTCTGACACTCTATTCAGTCTACTAAATGTCTTCTGACACTCTATTCAGCCTACTAAATGTCTTTTCACACTCTATTCAGCATACAAAATGTATTCTGACACTCTATTCAGTCTACTAAATGTCTTCTGACACTCTATTCAGCCTACTAAATGTCTTTTCACACTCTATTCAACCTACAAAATGTCTTCTGACACTCTATTCAGTCTACAAAATGTCTTCTGACACACTATTCAGCCTACAAAATGTTTTCTGACACTCTATTCAGTCTACAAAATGTCTTCTGGCACTCTATTCAGCCTACTAAATGTCTTCTGACACTATTCAGCCTACAACATGACCTCTGACACTCTATACAGCCTACTAAATGTCTTCTGACACTATTCAGCCTACAAAATGTCTTCTGACACTCTATTCAGTCTACAAAATGTCTTCTGACACACTATTCAGCCTACAAAATGTATTCTGACACTCTATTCAGCCTACAAAATGTCTTCTGACACTCTATTCAGCCTACAAAATGTATTCTGACACTCTATTCAGTCTACTAAATGTCTTCTGACACTCTATTCAGCCTACAAAATGTCTTCTGACACTCTATTCAGCCTACAAAATGTCTTCTGACACTCTATTCAGCCTACTAAATGTCTTCTAACACTATTCAGCCTACAAAATGTCTTCTGACACTCTATTCAGTCTACAAAATGTCTTCTGACACACTATTCAGTCTACAAAATGTCTTCTGACACTCTAGTCAGCCTACAAAATGTCTTCTGACACTCTATTCAGCCTACTAACTGTCTTCTAACACTATTCAGCCTACAAAATGTCTTCTGACACTCTATTCAGTCTACAAAATGTCTTCTGACACTCTATTCAGTCTACAAAATGTCTTCTGACACTCTATTCAGCCTACTAAATGTTTTCTGACACTCTATTCAGTCTACAACATGTCTTCTGGCACTCTATTCAGCCTACTAAATGTCTTCTGACACTATTCAGCATACAACATGTCTTCTGACACTCTATACAGCCTACTAAATGTCTTCTGACACTATTCAGCATACTAAATGTCTTCTGACACTCTATTCAGTCTACAAAATGTCTTCTGACACACTATTCAGCCTACAAAATGTTTTCTGACACTCTATTCAGTCTACAAAATGTATTCTGGCACTCTATTCAGCCTACTAAATGTCTTCTGACACTATTCAGCCTACAACATGTCTTCTGACACTCTATACAGCCTACTAAATGTCTTCTGACACTATTCAGCCTACAAAATGTCTTCTGACACTCTATTCAGTCTACAAAATGTCTTCTGACACACTATTCAGCCTACAAAATGTATTCTGACACTCTATTCAGCCTACAAAATGTCTTCTGACACTCTATTCAGCCTACAAAATGTATTCTGACACTCTATTCAGTCTACTAAATGTCTTCTGACACTCTATTCAGCCTACTAAATGTCTTTTCACACTCTATTCAGCATACAAAATGTCTTCTAACACTATTCAGCCTACAAAATGTCTTCTGACACTCTATTCAGTCTACAAAATGTCTTCTGACACGCTACTCAGTCTACAAAATGTCTTCTGACACTCTATTCAGCATACTAAATGTCTTCTGACACTGTATTCAGCCTACAAAATGTCTTCGGACACTCTAGTCAACCTACTAAATGTCTTCTGACACTCTATTCAGCCCACTAAATGTCTTCTGACACTCTATTCAGCCTACTAAATGTCTTCTGACACTATTCAGCCTACAACATGTCTTCTGACACTCTATACAGCCTACTAAATGTCTTCTGACACCATTCAGCCTACAAAATGTCTTCTGACACTCTATTCAGTCTACAAAATGTCTTCTGACACACTATTCAGCCTACAAAATGTATTCTGACACTCTATTCAGCCTACAAAATGTCTTCTGACACTCTATTCAGCCTACAAAATGTATTCTGACACTCTATTCAGTCTACTAAATGTCTTCTGACACTCTATTCAGCCTACTAAATGTCTTTTGACACTCTATTCAGCATACAAAATGTCTTCTGACACTGTATTCAGCCTACAAAATGTATTCTGACACTCTATTCAGTCTACTAAATGTCTTCTGACACTCTATTCAGCCTACTAAATGTCTTTTCACACTCTATTCAGCATACAAAATGTATTCTGACACTCTATTCAGTCTACTAAATGTCTTCTGACACTCTATTCAGCCTACTAAATGTATTTTCACACTCTATTCAACCTACAAAATGTCTTCTGACACTCTATTCAGTCTACAAAATGTCTTCTGACACACTATTCAGCCTACAAAATGTTTTCTGACACTCTATTCAGTCTACAAAATGTCTTCTGGCACTCTATTCAGCCTACAACATGTCTTCTGACACTCTATACAGCCTACTAAATGTCTTCTGACACTATTCAGCCTACAAAATGTCTTCTGACACTCTATTCAGTCTACAAAATGTCTTCTGACACACTATTCAGCCTACAAAATGTATTCTGACACTCTATTCAGCCTACAAAATGTCTTCTGACACTCTATTCAGCCTACAAAATGTATTCTGACACTCTATTCAGTCTACTAAATGTCTTCTGACACTCTATTCAGCCTACTAAATGTCTTTTCACACTCTATTCAGCATACAAAATGTCTTCTAACACTATTCAGCCTACAACATGTCTTCTGACACTCTATACAGCCTACTAAATGTCTTCTGACACTATTCAGCCTACAAAATGTCTTCTGACACTCTATTCAGTCTACAAAATGTCTTCTGACACACTATTCAGCCTACAAAATGTATTCTGACACTCTATTCAGCCTACAAAATGTCTTCTGACACTCTATTCAGCCTACAAAATGTATTCTGACACTCTATTCAGTCTACAAAATGTCTTCTGACACTCTATTCAGTCTACAAAATGTCTTCTGACACTCTATTCAGCCTACTAAATGTTTTCTGACACTCTATTCAGTCTACAACATGTCTTCTGGCACTCTATTCAGCCTACTAAATGTCTTCTGACACTATTCAGCATACAACATGTCTTCTGACACTCTATACAGCCTACTAAATGTCTTCTGACACTATTCAGCCTACAAAATGTCTTCTGACACTCTATTCAGTCTACAAAATGTCTTCTGACACTATTCAGCCTACAAAATGTCTTCTGACACTCTATTCAGTCTACAAAATGTCTTCTGACACACTATTCAGCCTACAAAATGTTTTCTGACACTCTATTCAGTCTACAAAATGTCTTCTGGCACTCTATTCAGCCTACTAAATGTCTTCTGACACTATTCAGCCTACAACATGACCTCTGACACTCTATACAGCCTACTAAATGTCTTCTGACACTATTCAGCCTACAAAATGTCTTCTGACACTCTATTCAGTCTACAAAATGTCTTCTGACACACTATTCAGCCTACAAAATGTATTCTGACACTCTATTCAGCCTACAAAATGTCTTCTGACACTCTATTCAGCCTACAAAATGTATTCTGACACTCTATTCAGTCTACTAAATGTCTTCTGACACTCTATTCAGCCTACAAAATGTCTTCTGACACTCTATTCAGCCTACAAAATGTCTTCTGACACTCTATTCAGCCTACTAAATGTCTTCTAACACTATTCAGCCTACAAAATGTCTTCTGACACTCTATTCAGTCTACAAAATGTCTTCTGACACACTATTCAGTCTACAAAATGTCTTCTGACACTCTAGTCAGCCTACAAAATGTCTTCTGACACTCTATTCAGCCTACTAACTGTCTTCTAACACTATTCAGCCTACAAAATGTCTTCTGACACTCTATTCAGTCTACAAAATGTCTTCTGACACTCTATTCAGTCTACAAAATGTCTTCTGACACTCTATTCAGCCTACTAAATGTTTTCTGACACTCTATTCAGTCTACAACATGTCTTCTGGCACTCTATTCAGCCTACTAAATGTCTTCTGACACTATTCAGCATACAACATGTCTTCTGACACTCTATACAGCCTACTAAATGTCTTCTGACACTATTCAGCATACTAAATGTCTTCTGACACTCTATTCAGTCTACAAAATGTCTTCTGACACACTATTCAGCCTACAAAATGTTTTCTGACACTCTATTCAGTCTACAAAATGTATTCTGGCACTCTATTCAGCCTACTAAATGTCTTCTGACACTATTCAGCCTACAACATGTCTTCTGACACTCTATACAGCCTACTAAATGTCTTCTGACACTATTCAGCCTACAAAATGTCTTCTGACACTCTATTCAGTCTACAAAATGTCTTCTGACACACTATTCAGCCTACAAAATGTATTCTGACACTCTATTCAGCCTACAAAATGTCTTCTGACACTCTATTCAGCCTACAAAATGTATTCTGACACTCTATTCAGTCTACTAAATGTCTTCTGACACTCTATTCAGCCTACTAAATGTCTTTTCACACTCTATTCAGCATACAAAATGTCTTCTAACACTATTCAGCCTACAAAATGTCTTCTGACACTCTATTCAGTCTACAAAATGTCTTCTGACACGCTACTCAGTCTACAAAATGTCTTCTGACACTCTATTCAGCATACTAAATGTCTTCTGACACTGTATTCAGCCTACAAAATGTCTTCGGACACTCTAGTCAACCTACTAAATGTCTTCTGACACTCTATTCAGCCCACTAAATGTCTTCTGACACTCTATTCAGCCTACTAAATGTCTTCTGACACTATTCAGCCTACAACATGTCTTCTGACACTCTATACAGCCTACTAAATGTCTTCTGACACCATTCAGCCTACAAAATGTCTTCTGACACTCTATTCAGTCTACAAAATGTCTTCTGACACACTATTCAGCCTACAAAATGTATTCTGACACTCTATTCAGCCTACAAAATGTCTTCTGACACTCTATTCAGCCTACAAAATGTATTCTGACACTCTATTCAGTCTACTAAATGTCTTCTGACACTCTATTCAGCCTACTAAATGTCTTTTGACACTCTATTCAGCATACAAAATGTCTTCTGACACTGTATTCAGCCTACAAAATGTATTCTGACACTCTATTCAGTCTACTAAATGTCTTCTGACACTCTATTCAGCCTACTAAATGTCTTTTCACACTCTATTCAGCATACAAAATGTATTCTGACACTCTATTCAGTCTACTAAATGTCTTCTGACACTCTATTCAGCCTACTAAATGTATTTTCACACTCTATTCAACCTACAAAATGTCTTCTGACACTCTATTCAGTCTACAAAATGTCTTCTGACACACTATTCAGCCTACAAAATGTTTTCTGACACTCTATTCAGTCTACAAAATGTCTTCTGGCACTCTATTCAGCCTACAACATGTCTTCTGACACTCTATACAGCCTACTAAATGTCTTCTGACACTATTCAGCCTACAAAATGTCTTCTGACACTCTATTCAGTCTACAAAATGTCTTCTGACACACTATTCAGCCTACAAAATGTATTCTGACACTCTATTCAGCCTACAAAATGTCTTCTGACACTCTATTCAGCCTACAAAATGTATTCTGACACTCTATTCAGTCTACTAAATGTCTTCTGACACTCTATTCAGCCTACTAAATGTCTTTTCACACTCTATTCAGCATACAAAATGTCTTCTAACACTATTCAGCCTACAACATGTCTTCTGACACTCTATACAGCCTACTAAATGTCTTCTGACACTATTCAGCCTACAAAATGTCTTCTGACACTCTATTCAGTCTACAAAATGTCTTCTGACACACTATTCAGCCTACAAAATGTATTCTGACACTCTATTCAGCCTACAAAATGTCTTCTGACACTCTATTCAGCCTACAAAATGTATTCTGACACTCTATTCAGTCTACAAAATGTCTTCTGACACTCTATTCAGTCTACAAAATGTCTTCTGACACTCTATTCAGCCTACTAAATGTTTTCTGACACTCTATTCAGTCTACAACATGTCTTCTGGCACTCTATTCAGCCTACTAAATGTCTTCTGACACTATTCAGCATACAACATGTCTTCTGACACTCTATACAGCCTACTAAATGTCTTCTGACACTATTCAGCCTACAAAATGTCTTCTGACACTCTATTCAGTCTACAAAATGTCTTCTGACACTATTCAGCCTACAAAATGTCTTCTGACACTCTATTCAGTCTACAAAATGTCTTCTGACACACTATTCAGCCTACAAAATGTTTTCTGACACTCTATTCAGTCTACAAAATGTCTTCTGGCACTCTATTCAGCCTACTAAATGTCTTCTGACACTATTCAGCCTACAACATGACCTCTGACACTCTATACAGCCTACTAAATGTCTTCTGACACTATTCAGCCTACAAAATGTCTTCTGACACTCTATTCAGTCTACAAAATGTCTTCTGACACACTATTCAGCCTACAAAATGTATTCTGACACTCTATTCAGCCTACAAAATGTCTTCTGACACTCTATTCAGCCTACAAAATGTATTCTGACACTCTATTCAGTCTACTAAATGTCTTCTGACACTCTATTCAGCCTACAAAATGTCTTCTGACACTCTATTCAGCCTACAAAATGTCTTCTGACACTCTATTCAGCCTACTAAATGTCTTCTAACACTATTCAGCCTACAAAATGTCTTCTGACACTCTATTCAGTCTACAAAATGTCTTCTGACACACTATTCAGTCTACAAAATGTCTTCTGACACTCTAGTCAGCCTACAAAATGTCTTCTGACACTCTATTCAGCCTACTAACTGTCTTCTAACACTATTCAGCCTACAAAATGTCTTCTGACACTCTATTCAGTCTACAAAATGTCTTCTGACACTCTATTCAGTCTACAAAATGTCTTCTGACACTCTATTCAGCCTACTAAATGTTTTCTGACACTCTATTCAGTCTACAACATGTCTTCTGGCACTCTATTCAGCCTACTAAATGTCTTCTGACACTATTCAGCATACAACATGTCTTCTGACACTCTATACAGCCTACTAAATGTCTTCTGACACTATTCAGCATACTAAATGTCTTCTGACACTCTATTCAGTCTACAAAATGTCTTCTGACACACTATTCAGCCTACAAAATGTTTTCTGACACTCTATTCAGTCTACAAAATGTATTCTGGCACTCTATTCAGCCTACTAAATGTCTTCTGACACTATTCAGCCTACAACATGTCTTCTGACACTCTATACAGCCTACTAAATGTCTTCTGACACTATTCAGCCTACAAAATGTCTTCTGACACTCTATTCAGTCTACAAAATGTCTTCTGACACACTATTCAGCCTACAAAATGTATTCTGACACTCTATTCAGCCTACAAAATGTCTTCTGACACTCTATTCAGCCTACAAAATGTATTCTGACACTCTATTCAGTCTACTAAATGTCTTCTGACACTCTATTCAGCCTACTAAATGTCTTTTCACACTCTATTCAGCATACAAAATGTCTTCTAACACTATTCAGCCTACAAAATGTCTTCTGACACTCTATTCAGTCTACAAAATGTCTTCTGACACGCTACTCAGTCTACAAAATGTCTTCTGACACTCTATTCAGCATACTAAATGTCTTCTGACACTGTATTCAGCCTACAAAATGTCTTCGGACACTCTAGTCAACCTACTAAATGTCTTCTGACACTCTATTCAGCCCACTAAATGTCTTCTGACACTCTATTCAGCCTACTAAATGTCTTCTGACACTATTCAGCCTACAACATGTCTTCTGACACTCTATACAGCCTACTAAATGTCTTCTGACACCATTCAGCCTACAAAATGTCTTCTGACACTCTATTCAGTCTACAAAATGTCTTCTGACACACTATTCAGCCTACAAAATGTATTCTGACACTCTATTCAGCCTACAAAATGTCTTCTGACACTCTATTCAGCCTACAAAATGTATTCTGACACTCTATTCAGTCTACTAAATGTCTTCTGACACTCTATTCAGCCTACTAAATGTCTTTTGACACTCTATTCAGCATACAAAATGTCTTCTGACACTGTATTCAGCCTACAAAATGTATTCTGACACTCTATTCAGTCTACTAAATGTCTTCTGACACTCTATTCAGCCTACTAAATGTCTTTTCACACTCTATTCAGCATACAAAATGTATTCTGACACTCTATTCAGTCTACTAAATGTCTTCTGACACTCTATTCAGCCTACTAAATGTATTTTCACACTCTATTCAACCTACAAAATGTCTTCTGACACTCTATTCAGTCTACAAAATGTCTTCTGACACACTATTCAGCCTACAAAATGTTTTCTGACACTCTATTCAGTCTACAAAATGTCTTCTGGCACTCTATTCAGCCTACAACATGTCTTCTGACACTCTATACAGCCTACTAAATGTCTTCTGACACTATTCAGCCTACAAAATGTCTTCTGACACTCTATTCAGTCTACAAAATGTCTTCTGACACACTATTCAGCCTACAAAATGTATTCTGACACTCTATTCAGCCTACAAAATGTCTTCTGACACTCTATTCAGCCTACAAAATGTATTCTGACACTCTATTCAGTCTACTAAATGTCTTCTGACACTCTATTCAGCCTACTAAATGTCTTTTCACACTCTATTCAGCATACAAAATGTCTTCTAACACTATTCAGCCTACAACATGTCTTCTGACACTCTATACAGCCTACTAAATGTCTTCTGACACTATTCAGCCTACAAAATGTCTTCTGACACTCTATTCAGTCTACAAAATGTCTTCTGACACACTATTCAGCCTACAAAATGTATTCTGACACTCTATTCAGCCTACAAAATGTCTTCTGACACTCTATTCAGCCTACAAAATGTATTCTGACACTCTATTCAGTCTACAAAATGTCTTCTGACACTCTATTCAGTCTACAAAATGTCTTCTGACACTCTATTCAGCCTACTAAATGTTTTCTGACACTCTATTCAGTCTACAACATGTCTTCTGGCACTCTATTCAGCCTACTAAATGTCTTCTGACACTATTCAGCATACAACATGTCTTCTGACACTCTATACAGCCTACTAAATGTCTTCTGACACTATTCAGCCTACAAAATGTCTTCTGACACTCTATTCAGTCTACAAAATGTCTTCTGACACTATTCAGCCTACAAAATGTCTTCTGACACTCTATTCAGTCTACAAAATGTCTTCTGACACACTATTCAGCCTACAAAATGTTTTCTGACACTCTATTCAGTCTACAAAATGTCTTCTGGCACTCTATTCAGCCTACTAAATGTCTTCTGACACTATTCAGCCTACAACATGTCTTCTGACACTCTATACAGCCTACTAAATGTCTTCTGACACTATTCAGCCTACAAAATGTCTTCTGACACTCTATTCAGTCTACAAAATGTCTTCTGACACACTATTCAGCCTACAAAATGTATTCTGACACTCTATTCAGCCTACAAAATGTCTTCTGACACTCTATTCAGCCTACAAAATGTATTCTGACACTCTATTCAGTCTACTAAATGTCTTCTGACACTCTATTCAGCCTACTAAATGTCTTTTCACACTCTATTCAGCATACAAAATGTCTTCTAACACTATTCAGCCTACAAAATGTCTTCTGACACTCTATTCAGTCTACAAAATGTCTTCTGACACGCTACTCAGTCTACAAAATGTCTTCTGACACTCTATTCAGCATACTAAATGTCTTCTGACACTGTATTCAGCCTACAAAATGTCTTCGGACACTCTATTCAACCTACTAAATGTCTTCTGACACTCTATTCAGCCCACTAAATGTCTTCTGACACTCTATTCAGCCTACTAAATGTCTTCTGACACTATTCAGCCTACAACATGTCTTCTGACACTCTATACAGCCTACTAAATGTCTTCTGACACTATTCAGCCTACAAAATGTCTTCTGACACTCTATTCAGTCTACAAAATGTCTTCTGACACACTATTCAGCCTACAAAATGTTTTCTGACACTCTATTCAGTCTACAAAATGTCTTCTGGCACTCTATTCAGCATACTAAATGTCTTCTGACACTATTCAGCCTACAACATGTCTTCTGACACTCTATACAGCCTACTAAATGTCTTCTGACACTATTCAGCCTACAAAATGTCTTCTGACACTCTATTCAGTCTACAAAATGTCTTCTGACACACTATTCAGCCTACAAAATGTATTCTGACACTCTATTCAGCCTACAAAATGTCTTCTGACACTCTATTCAGCCTACAAAATGTATTCTGACACTCTATTCAGTCTACTAAATGTCTTCTGACACTCTATTCAGCCTACTAAATGTCTTTTCACACTCTATTCAGCATACAAAATGTCTTCTAACACTATTCAGCCTACAACATGTCTTCTGACACTCTATACAGCCTACTAAATGTCTTCTGACACTATTCAGCCTACAAAATGTCTTCTGACACTCTATTCAGTCTACAAAATGTCTTCTGACACACTATTCAGCCTACAAAATGTATTCTGACACTCTATTCAGCCTACAAAATGTCTTCTGACACTCTATTCAGTCTACTAAATGTCTTCTGACACTCTATTCAGCCTACTAAATGTCTTTTCACACTCTATTCAGCATACAAAATGTCTTCTAACACTATTCAGCCTACAAAATGTATTCTGACACTCTATTCAGTCTACAAAATGTCTTCTGACACTCTATTCAGTCTACAAAATGTCTTCTGACACTCTATTCAGCCTACTAAATGTTTTCTGACACTCTATTCAGTCTACAACATGTCTTCTGGCACTCTATTCAGCCTACTAAATGTCTTCTGACACTATTCAGCATACAACATGTCTTCTGACACTCTATACAGCCTACTAAATGTCTTCTGACACTATTCAGCCTACAAAATGTCTTCTGACACTCTATTCAGTCTACAAAATGTCTTCTGACACTATTCAGCCTACAAAATGTCTTCTGACACTCTATTCAGTCTACAAAATGTCTTCTGACACACTATTCAGCCTACAAAATGTTTTCTGACACTCTATTCAGTCTACAAAATGTCTTCTGGCACTCTATTCAGCCTACTAAATGTCTTCTGACACTATTCAGCCTACAACATGTCTTCTGACACTCTATACAGCCTACTAAATGTCTTCTGACACTATTCAGCCTACAAAATGTCTTCTGACACTCTATTCAGTCTACAAAATGTCTTCTGACACACTATTCAGCCTACAAAATGTATTCTGACACTCTATTCAGCCTACAAAATGTCTTCTGACACTCTATTCAGCCTACAAAATGTATTCTGACACTCTATTCAGTCTACTAAATGTCTTCTGACACTCTATTCAGCCTACTAAATGTCTTTTCACACTCTATTCAGCATACAAAATGTCTTCTAACACTATTCAGCCTACAAAATGTCTTCTGACACTCTATTCAGTCTACAAAATGTCTTCTGACACGCTACTCAGTCTACAAAATGTCTTCTGACACTCTATTCAGCATACTAAATGTCTTCTGACACTGTATTCAGCCTACAAAATGTCTTCGGACACTCTATTCAACCTACTAAATGTCTTCTGACACTCTATTCAGCCCACTAAATGTCTTCTGACACTCTATTCAGCCTACTAAATGTCTTCTGACACTATTCAGCCTACAACATGTCTTCTGACACTCTATACAGCCTACTAAATGTCTTCTGACACTATTCAGCCTACAAAATGTCTTCTGACACTCTATTCAGTCTACAAAATGTCTTCTGACACACTATTCAGCCTACAAAATGTATTCTGACACTCTATTCAGTCTACTAAATGTCTTCTGACACTCTATTCAGCCTACTAAATGTCTTTTGACACTCTATTCAGCATACAAAATGTCTTCTGACACTGTATTCAGCCTACAAAATGTATTCTGACACTCTATTCAGTCTACTAAATGTCTTCTGACACTCTATTCAGCCTACTAAATGTCTTTTCACACTCTATTCAGCATACAAAATGTATTCTGACACTCTATTCAGTCTACTAAATGTCTTCTGACACTCTATTCAGCCTACTAAATGTCTTTTCACACTCTATTCAACCTACAAAATGTCTTCTGACACTCTATTCAGTCTACAAAATGTCTTCTGACACACTATTCAGCCTACAAAATGTTTTCTGACACTCTATTCAGTCTACAAAATGTCTTCTGGCACTCTATTCAGCCTACTAAATGTCTTCTGACACTATTCAGCCTACAACATGTCTTCTGACACTCTATACAGCCTACTAAATGTCTTCTGACACTATTCAGCCTACAAAATGTCTTCTGACACTCTATTCAGTCTACAAAATGTCTTCTGACACACTATTCAGCCTACAAAATGTATTCTGACACTCTATTCAGCCTACAAAATGTCTTCTGACACTCTATTCAGCCTACAAAATGTATTCTGACACTCTATTCAGTCTACTAAATGTCTTCTGACACTCTATTCAGCCTACTAAATGTCTTTTCACACTCTATTCAGCATACAAAATGTCTTCTAACACTATTCAGCCTACAACATGTCTTCTGACACTCTATTCAGCCTACAAAATGGCTTCTGACACTCTATTCAGCCTACTAAATGTCTTCTGACACTCTATTCAGTCTACAAAATGTCTTCTGACACTCTATTCAGCCTACAAAATGTCTTCTGACACTCTATTCAGCCTACGACATGTCTTCTGACACTCTATTCAGCCTACTAAATGTCTTCTGACACTATTCATCCTACAAAATGTCTTCTGACACTCTAACCAGTCTACAAAATGTCTTCTGACACTCTATTCAGCCTACAAAATGTCTTCTGACACTCTACTCAGCCTACAAAATGTCTTCTGACACTCTATTCAGCCTACAAATTGGCAATCATAAATGTATTTCTTATGATAGTTTCTTTTTACTAACAAAGTAAGAATGCATAAATCCTGATGAAGGTGTAATAATACTAATAACCATTGTCTGAATAAATGAGTGTTTTGATCAGATGAAAAACTATTCCTATCGTCGTGTTATGATGTTATTATTGTTGGGACAGGACGTAACTGAGAGATTAACTTTCACACCCCAAGTCTCCTTTGGGGAGGGATGAGCTGGTGTGATTACCCAGTGGGAAGCCTATTTACGTCAGTCTTGTCAGAGCCACAGGGCCGGCCCATCTGTCTTAGAGGCTCCCTAGGTAAGGTCTGTGTCCTTAGTCTCAGGATGACACCACCATACACTTACTAGGGAATATCATACTGGGCCTTGTAACAGGCTCTCCATAGCCCAGACCTGGGTTCATGCTAGGTCTAATATTTGTTTTCTGTTTTCTATACTTTAGCTGCATTTGATGAAGCTTGCCTATTGCAATGGAACCAATGGAATAGTCTCAAAAGTGTAAACCCTACATACATAGTAATACATAGAATATTTAGCAATCTGATTTATTCTGTAAATCAAGGGCAGCTTCATAGTCTCACCGTCTCCCACTTTCCCTGAGACTCACATGCTCTGTCACACATTCCCCTTCTCCTGTCTGCAGAATGAGAGACAGAGGGATCCTTTGAGGAATCCCTCTCTTCTCTCCTCCATCCAGCTCTATTTGTCTCCCCTACTCTAATCGATCATTCCTCAATCTGTCTCCTGACCCATCTCTCTGTCCACTCCTTCCAGCTATCTGTGTGTGTTTCCCTCCAAACACACACACTGCCCCTTCCCAGTTCCATGGTAGCAGATTCACCCTGTGAGTCCCATCCCCAGCTGGCTTCTATTTCCTCCCAACCTGCGGGTTATGGCCGACAGACAGTTTACGCTCTGCACATGTTTTTCTCCCCATCTCTGGCTGTCTGTGTCTGTCTGCTCGCATTAAAGTGATCTGGCCTCATCAGAGTATTTATTAGGAACTGGTTTCCTCCCAGGGATGGGGTGAGGGTTCGAGGACGGGTTTGTGGGGTGTTGAGCACAGAGGGCCTAGCCCCGGCAGGTTGTCGTGTGAAGGAAAGAGACAGCCGGGCAAGAGGGCTTTCTGGGATGCACTCTGATTCTCATTACGATTGGCTGCTTTGCTCTCAGAGTGGAAGTATGGAGTGGATGCTCTACTGTCTCCATAAAAGAGCTGGTTAGATTGCACTGTGGAAAGACTGTGCCCAATGCATTATACCTAGGGTCCTGAGTTTTCCCTGACCATGTGACCTGACTAGGAAAAACTCCAGGCCCTAGTTTTAGCAGACGACCACCAGGGCCCAGGGTTTTTCCCGGTCAGGTCATATGGTTAGGAAAAAGTATGCTAGCTGTATCTCTGATATTCAGAGTGGAGCAGGTGGTGCTTCATGGTGGTAGTCATCAACTCACTGGTGTTTAACTCACTATGTCCCACTGTGGTTGCAATCTGGCTGACGGCTGGTGTCCTAGTCTACGCATGCCATGTAAATGTGTGTGGGAGTGTGTCTGCGAGTGTTTGTGTGTGTGTGTGTGTCTGTCACTGTCCTAACTTGGAAACAAGGAAACGTCTCAGTCTCCAGTTTGGTTAACATGACACATCTTTGGGGAGAAGTTCACGGCGTGCGGTTCGTGAAGTTCTCGTGTACGTGTCTCTCTTGTTTCTTCGGAACATACCCCTCTCTCTCTCCTCCCTCCCACGTCTCAGACCACAAACCTACGGCCAGGAATCAGTAGCAGCCCCCGCTGGTGTTAACAATAGAACCTGATCTACAGCAGGAACCTCCAAAACGGCTTGTGAAATGAAAGGCATTCCGAGAACTAACTTTGGTCGGGCTTTCGTCAGCGCCGGCACTGTCGGCGTTTGTTGTTTTATGTGGTTCCGTGAAACGGTTTCTTATTTAAGGAGAAGAAAAGGGACGGCATGTCACGTCTTCACTCGCGCAAGAATGATTTGGACAAGAGCTCAGAAAAAGAAAAGCAACACTCACACACACACACACTAGGATGTAGACAAGGACACTTGTGCTGTATGTTCATCGCAACATCGGCTATGTGGTGATTTATACAAACCAGAACTGCTGCCAACAGCACATTTTAGAGTCTACAAAACCGGAATAACTTCAGAGTGACATATTGCTTAGATTCTTGGATCTTTCTCCTCTCAAATTGTAACTCATGACAATGAGCTTTCCGGACAAACTTATTCAGCTTTAGTCATCAAATTAATTGGGCTAACGTGACATTGTGAAGGAAAGTGAGGACAATGAAGAGCAGTTTTGAGAAGCACAAAGACAATAAAAACAACGTTCATGAGACAATCCGCATTCTGTTGCTTGGCATCGATATGCAACGGCATTATTACCATGCTAATTGCCCATTTGAAAAACTCCCTGTATGAAATTCGGAAGGATATGCCCGTTAACATCTGGAAGATGCAACGGTTCAAATCTGCTACTCCTTTCTTGCTTGTGTAGGACAAAACAGGCCTATGACAGCCTTGCCATTCAAGCTTATCGTTACCTGTCAAACCTGGCAAAGACTCAATCGTTTCCAATCCTCCAGACTGCATCTGATAATAATATCCGCACTCGCTCTGAGGCGTGACTAAACCGAAGGGGAGATAAGAATCAGATGATGTTTACACGACAGAAACAATGCCTCTCCCGTGAGATATGACTGTCCTATTTATAAGATGGAGACTAAACGATTCAAATACATATTACCTCTTGTTTCCTTACTTGGGCATTTAGCTATGCCGTACATGTTTGAGGTGCCACAGTGGAAGCGTTGAGCTGTCAACAGGTTCAATAGGCCTTTTCACACACTTGTCTGATTATGTTTTCACATGAATGAGTAGAGAAGCATCACGTGACTCCAGTGGAAAATACAAGTTGTTTTCAAAAGCGATTGGTGGACAGCAGATCGTTTGTTTCGTCCTTCACACTTTTTTTCAAATAAGCAGGGCTATTTTAAGTGGCGGTTTTGCCTTTTTATAGACGAGCACACGCCCGAGCGTGAACGAGATGTTCTTTTTAGAAAGCATAATTGACGACCACGACTGTGTTTAAAGTGGGCAGGAAGCCCCGCTCAGATGGGCGAAGGAGGAAGAGATGAGAACAGCCTCTATGTAACACACACACACACAGCACCCCCCTTACCTGGCCACAGTGCTGAGTTGGCTCTCTATCTACGTGTTCAAACACTCTCAAACAGTGAAACCCTCAAAAGCAAACAACCAGGTTTCCCTCTTCTTTGCCATGTTATAATTATCCTCAATGTGACTTAAGAGATCTGTTTGCTTTGATGACAAACTGCATCTGATCTCGGACGGATATAATTAGGGCTTCTCTTTTACCTCGGCACAGTTGAAACAGCTCTGCTTGCATTTACAGAAGACGCCACTTCACCCGGACACGTGCCCATGGGCAGGCAGACACGGGTTCAAACTAGATGAGTGGTAAACTCAGAGACGTTCAGGGGCTACGGACGGAAATGAGCTCGGTAGCGAAATGCGCCACTATTGCGACTCAGTATTATCTGAGCTATTTATTGTCGCTTGTTGACTATCGTGTTGAATAAATGATATTCAAGCGCTAAAGCCCGAGGAGATGTGGTATATAGCCAATATACCACGGCTAAGTCTATAATAGCCTTATTGCTATCGTAAACTTGTTGCCAATGTAATTAAAACAGCAAAGAAAAAATGGTAAACCACAGCATTCAGACAATCGGCATTCAGGGCTCAACCCACCCAGTTTATAATACATGGATAAATATCAAAATAAGAAATAAGAAGGTCTGGTGAACCACAGCAAGCGGCTTTGACTGTGACTGGAGTGGTAGATTATGTTCCGTCATAAACACTGCCCCTGCTTGTGTGGTCCCCACTGTAATCTAGTTCATTTGGCACCGTAACAGAGAGCACACCCCATTCATCTGTTAATTGGATCATGTTGACTCTCCGTGAAAATGACTTGAAGATGCAAAACAGTCAAAGCGTGATAAGGCTTCTCCTTGTACAGCTTATCTCCTTGTCTGTCTCCCTGGTCCGTATGGGGCTGCCAAATATGGGCAGAGTTTGTCTGTCCTCAACTCCCACCACCGCTCGCTCTGCTAGGGTCAGTCACCCCAAAATGGCCTGTCTCTCCCGCTCTCCTCCCCCCTCCTCACCTCTCCCTTTCTCAGCCTCTTTCTCGTTCTCCCTCTTGCTCCCGTCAACCGTCTCCAAATAGGGCCCTTTGTTCATTGTCAAGGTGGTGATGCGGTCTCTCTCTTTCTCAGAGTCCCGTCCAAAGGCCTGAATGATTGCTTCTTATCTCCTCCAGGCTACAATAGCAGTGGGTGATCATTGAAGTGTTTAGAGAGTCTTAAAATCACATTTAAAGGTGAAGGCTGCCTTTCAACACTACTGGACCTGATTATTAACTTAACATTGGATATAAAGAGAGAGAGACATTTGAAATGTCTTTATTCTTTTGGAACTTATTCTTTATTGTTTATTTCACTTTGTTTATTATCTAGTTCACTTTGCTTCGGCAATGTTAACATGTGTTTTCCATGCCAATAAAGCCCTTCAATTGAATTGAGATAGAGAGAGAGAGAGAGAGAGAGAGATGCAGCAAGCTGTGAATAATTAACTATGTTGCTTCTAGCAGCATCAATGGATTCCAATCAATATGTCTACGCATGAAACTTGGATTTGGCCAATTTACTCTGAGCCCAGAATGAGAGGTATTTAGTTGGTGATGTAAGACTGTGAAATGACTCCGAATCCCAATAACTTCCTCACATTCCAATGTGTCAAGCCAACTATACATGTGGAGACCAGGGGGCACGTTAGCGTGTAGTGCAGAACGTGAGCTGTGTGCGATGGATTCATTTTTAAAATTATTTTTTTTAACCTTTATTTAACTAGGCAAGTCAGTTAAGAACAAATTCTTATTTTCAATGACGGCCTAGGAACAGTGGGTTAACTGCCTGTTCAGGGGCAGAACGACAGATTTGTACCTTGTCAGCTCGGGGTTTTGAACTTGCAACCTTCCGGTTACTAGTCCAACGCTCTAACCACTAGGCTACCCTGTACCCATGAGTTGTGTCTGAGGTCGACGTTTCAGGGATTGACTTCTCAAACTTAACGTCAACATTGCCCAGAGGCTCTGTCAGTCAACCCTTAACACCTCATCACTGGAGAAGGCAAGCTCGCAACCAAATCAACACAACTCACATCTTCTGCTTCACTTCTGCCCTCGCTCAGAGCCTGTAATGCGAACCGGTGTTGTTTTTGTGGAGCCAAAATGATTTAGGAGCACACCCAAACCACATGTAAGCAAGGAGGTGAACCTGAAGGTTTGCGGGGTTACCGTTTGGGGAAAGGTAGGTGAAGCGCTGGTATTGGCTCCTCTTTCTCTTCCCATTGCAGACGTAGAAGTTGACCTGCACTGGGCTGGATATTCTCTGGTTCCTGTAGGGGGGGATCTCAGCCACCAGCGCCGTCTACAACACACAGAAACAGCACAGGATGGATACACGTACGAACCCTCCAGACGCACTGTAGATCATTACTCACTATATTTGTGTTGTGCGTGGCAGATTTTCAAAAAGCGGTCAAAAAACACATGCGTTATCTAAACATTCTGAAATCAGACTGATATGGCAGGGTGAAGATTTTAGTTTGAATGTCACTAGATTAGGCCTGCAACCCCCTCGCAGTGGTCTTCTAAGACACAAACATAACTCCAAGTGTGCATAAGTGTCAGCTCATTAATTAGCAGGTATGCTTGTTTCGCTTTCACGGAACCCTGGAGGAGTGTTCCGAACATGCTTTCTGAGCTGGGTCTTCAGCCCAATCTGGATGGGCTCAGCATGACCCCCAGGGTGTGTACCACGCCCCTTTTTGTGTCTGTCTAAAGCCGGGAGGGCCTGGGGTTTGAAGCCTACCTCTGGACTACTACAAGGTGAGAGATGTGGGTCTCTGGCCTTGTTTTCACAGCCCCCGATCAGCGCGTCGCTCCAGGCCCAGGGCGAGACCTCCGTAAATCCTGGACGGACGTGAACTTTGGAGGCTGCAGAGCAGGGGTTGAGGTGCTTGACAAAGGCGCCATAGGGACATGACTGAGTGTCTGCCTGCCTAGAGCCTGTCTGTTTCTTTCTCTCTCTCGCTCTCTCTCTCTCTCTCTCTCTCTGGGGGCCAGCTCAGGCCATATGGTGGAGGAGCAGAACAGGAAGCCATTCCCAGCATATTTTGTGGGGTCTGTCCACATGTCTGTGTGTCTGTTCATAGGCCGGGTCTGCACCAGACTGACGGGGTCAAAGACAGCACAGACACAGGTGCCGATGACCCCCCTCTCCTCCCATCCTCCCACGCAGTGAGCAGCGCGATCCAAACAGGAATAATGAAAACATATGGGTGACCTAACCGTGGCCGGTGGCAGTGGGGGAGAAAAGGCCAGTAACACTGCGGCTTGTTTTGTCGGCACACCAAATAAGCACACTGTACGATTTGTCTTTCACCTACCTAACCTAACCCAACCCCTCACTGTAATGTTCCAACATGTGGGACGAGCCTTAACATCAGCCAGCCCTTAAGGCCCATTAAGAGAGGCCGAATTCAACACTCCAGATGCAACAAAGCCATTAACCTGAACGTAAAAAACACATGACAACAAAAACACCATTGCAATGCCGCCATATTGAAACACATGTTCCGCGGGCGATGGTTTATTCTCGACCCCTGCAATTGTCAATTACAGCAGTTCGTTTACGGGGAGACAGAGGGGTGGTGAGAGCCAGCTGATGAAAGAGAAGTGAAAGGGAGGGGGGCACGGATGATTTGAAACACATTGCCGTCACACACCCTAATGTGCACCCGAAGACACAGACACACACAGGCAAACACACACTCGCGCAGACCTTACGAGTCTCTCCTCACCATAAGGATTTCTTCATTAACTCCGGAAGCACATGTAGCTTTCCTATGACACGTACAACATTTACCGTCCCCTCTGACGATTCCCCTTTGCCTTGTTTTTATGAAGAGAATGTAGGCCTAAATGTGTGACTGGGCATCAGTAGAATGGTGCACTGGTTTATTTTCTCATTACTTCTCTCGTGAAAACAGCAGGTACAGTGCCTTGCGAAAGTAGGCTTCAGGCTTCAAACATAAAGATATAAAACTGTATTTTTTGTGAAGAATCAACAACAAGTGGGACACAATCATGAAGTGGATCGACATTTATTGGATATTTCAAACTTTTTTAACAAATCAAAAACTGAAAAATTGGGCGTGCAAAATTATTCAGCCCCTTTACTTTCAGTGCAGCAAACTCTCTCCATAAGTTCAGTGAGGATCTCTGAATGATCCAATGTTGACCTAAATGACTAATGATGATAAATACAATCCACCTGTGTGTAATCAAGTCTCCGTATAAATGCACCTGCACTGTGATAGTCTCAGAGGTCCGTTAAAAGCGCAGAGAGCATCATGAAGAACAAGGAACACACCAGGCAGGTCCGAGATACTGTTGTGAAGAAGTTTAAAGCCGGATTTGGATACAAAAAGATTTCCCAAGCTTTAAACATCCCAAGGAGCACTGTGCAAGCGATAATATTGAAATGGAAGGAGTATCAGACCACTGCAAATCTACCAAGACCTGGCCGTCCCTCTAAACTTTCAGCTCATACAAGGAGAAGACTGATCAGAGATGCAGCCAAGAGGCCCATGATCACTCTGGATGAACTGCAGAGATCTACAGCTGAGGTGGGAGACTCTGTCCATATGACAACAATCAGTCGTATATTGCACAAATCTGGCCTTTATGGAAGAGTGGCAAGAAGAAAGCCATTTCTTAAAGATATCCATAAAAAGTGTCGTTTAAAGTTTGCCACAAGCCACCTGGGAGACACACCAAACATGTGGAAGAAGGTGCTCTGGTCAGATGAAACCAAAATTGAACTTTTTGGCAACAATGCAAAACGTTATGTTTGGCGTAAAAGCAACACAGCTCATCACCCTGAACACCCTATCCCCACTGTCAAACATGGTGGTGGCAGCATCATGGTTTGGGCCTGCTTTTCTTCAGCAGGGACAGGGAAGATGGTTAAAATTGATGGGAAGATGGATGGAGCCAAATACAGGACCATTCTGGAAGAAAACCTGATGGAGTCTGCAAAAGACCTGAGACTGGGACGGAGATTTGTCTTCCAACAAGACAATGATCCAAAACATAAAGCAAAATCTACAATGGAATGGTTCAAAAATAAACATATCCAGGTGTTAGAATGGCCAAGTCAAAGTCCAGACCTGAATCCAATCGAGAATCTGTGGAAAGAACTGAAAACTGCTGTTCACAAATGCTCTCCATCCAACCTCACTGAGCTCAAGCTGTTTTGCAAGGAGGAATGGGAAAACATTTCAGTCTCTCGATGTGCAAAACTGATAGAGACATACCCCAAGCGACTTACAGCTGTAATCGCAGCAAAAGGTGGCGCTACAAAGTATTAACTTAAGGGGGCTGAATAATTTTGCACGCCCAATTTTTCAGTTTTTGAGTTGTTAAAAAAGTTTGAAATATCCAATAAATGTCGTTCCACTTCATGATTGTGTCCCACTTGTTGTTGATTCTTCACAAAAAAATACAGTTTTATATCTTTATGTTTGAAGCCTGAAATGTGGCAAAAGGTCGCAAAGTTCAAGGGGGGCGAATACTTTCGCAAGGCACTGTAAAAAGGGAAGGGGATAATCCACTCTTGGCCAGGCGTCAGGCAGAAGGCCGAGCTCTGACAAAGTGTTGAAGCGCTCATCCTCCCTGAACCAGAAGTTGAACAGTGAACTAAATGTCTGGCTAAGCTGGCTGAAGTGTTTGGTAGGGCAACTGGGCTTGCATCAGTATTCATTAGGCAACAAACTGAAGAAAATGTACTGAAACTGGGAGGGCCTACCTAAACTTGTCCAATGAGAAACATGCTTTTTTGTTTGCCATTACAAAGTGCTTTGCTATGGTGTGCCCGAATGAATATGACCTAGTAGAGAGAAGGTGGTGGTGTGTGTGTGCCCGTGTACACATGTGTGTGTGTTGGCGTGCACATGTAAATGTGTGTGTTTATTGAGGGATGCTTGTTGATGAAGAAGCAAGATGCTCTAGGTGCAATCACTCTGTTTACTGTGTCTGCCGATGAGGACAGAGAGAAAATGTGTGAAAATTCCATTCAGGATTGCATGGACTAATCAACACGACTAATCTCTCTCCTTGGTAATGTCTTAGCAAAGATTACATCAGCAAAGTGAGTAAGGGGAAGCAAGGGAGGTGAGAGAAGGAAATACAGGGGGAGAGAGGGGGGAGAAAAAGAGAGAGAGAGCGAGAGACAGAGAGAGAGAGAGAGAGAGAGAGAGGTACTATAATGGAATAGAAAGATGCATAGAATGTATGAGTGAGCCAATTTACACTTTCAATCTTAACAACAGGACAACAACTAATACAGTGTGTTTTACAGAAAACACTGAGGACTACTTACAGACTTGAAGGAGTCCTTGTCAACTTTGGCTTCTGTCTCCCATAGGTGGTGTCCATCTATAAAAAAAAAGGACAACAGAAAATATGAAACACTACATAATCAGACAATATAATTGCAAAAACAAAACTTACGAACGGGGAGCATAGAAATAACGCACATAGAACAGATCTACTGCTCCATAGACTTGCTTTCGATGAGAATGACAGACCTATAACTCCAATTTCTATGTGAATTTCGTCAGATTGGCCAAAAAGTTACATATTGCAGCTTTAACTCTGCTTCACAAACGCCTTTTGTTCGTTTCATCTTGAGAGTGTGTTGTGGTGTCAAGGCCTCCCTGTCATGCAATGAAAGCCCAGGGATCTGCAGCAGCTGCTGGGAGTCTGTAGCTGTAGCAGTTCTCTCACATTCTTTGGATCTCTCTGGGATTTCATGCCACACCTTCGCGAACAGACACTCTATGCTCTGTTTATACAATCAGGCCCAAACCACAGCACATTTTCTTACAGCCTATGACTCGTTAGTGGCTGTCAGAAATAGAAGTGACAATATCCAGCCTTTGTGTGTCTGTGTCACTGCCAGTGTCTGTATGTGTATGGCACTGCCATGCTGGCTGGCAATATAGTTTAGTCTATGACACTACCATGCAGTGTTGGCTGGCAATACAATTGTGCCAGTGTGTGTCTGTGGCACCGCCCTGATGTCTATGGCACTGGCTGACTATATAATTCTTTGTGGTCCTAATTTAACAAGGACTGTGAGACGTGTGAAGTAACAAAGACTAAATACGTTATGGCCATTTGGGCAGCTGAACTAGTATAACTGAAGAGCCAAGTAATAAGTTGAGGTCTCCACACCAAATTGTTCTCCCAAAGTCTTATTTTTCACAATGCAAAAAAAGGGAAGAAAAGATCCCAGTCATGCTTGGCCTGCTATCACTCGTGAAGAAGGGTGGATCTGGGGGTTGGGAGAGAGCTTAGGAGGATGGAAGTCACCATGGATCTCTTTCCAAAAAGCAATATTAAAAAAAAGGAAAAGAGAAGGAACAGACATTGAAAAAAGATCACAGACCGATGTCTTTATTTGGAGTTCAGGCAGAAGTGAGAGAAGTTAAGAAAGAAGAGAAAGATGAAGTGAGTAAACAGACAACGGTGATATTTCGGTAGGGTGACTAGTATACCTATATGACTGCGATGTGCAGGTGATCGTGATGTACCACGGAACTAATACGCTCGTCAGGCTGCGAGACGGGAAAGAGAGAGACTAAGAGAGTGAGAGATGATAGGGAGTGCTCATGCCTCATATTACATCTGGGGAACCAAGAGGGAATCTCGCCCGCCCCCGCACTGGGACTCCCTCCAAGAGGGGAAACCTTAGACGTCAACCCTCCACAAGTAAACATGTTTTTCAGGCTTCTCTCTCGCGCTCTTTCTCTTTTTATCCCATTTCTCTCTCGCTCTCATTTTCTTTCCCCCTCTCTCTTCTTCTCCCCCTCTTTAACATTCTCTTTTGATTCACCTCATTTTCACCCTCTGTCTGTTTGTCTTCTACAGAAGCAGAAATGAAACAGACACTCCTACTCTTTTAGAAATAGTTCAGCAAGATTAAACAAAAATAACAAAAGCAGTCATTTCCCCCTCTTCTCTCTCTTTCACCTTTGCTGAATCGGGAGACAGCCACGTATGTGGCATGCAAACCTTTTCAAGTCAGAGTACCGCCAGACTAAACCACAAAACGTTACGTTCTCTCTCTCTCTCTCTCTCTCTGTCTCTCTCTCTATCTCTCCCTCTCTCTCCCTCTCCCTCTCTGTGCAACATCTGCAAAACGCTTCCGTTCCGTCAACGGCACCGCCCCTCCCTACTTCGCAGAGCCCCCACCCACGCACAACCCCTCCCTCCATCTCCGTCTCTACCTCGGCCTCCTCCTAAACTCTCCCTCTATCAGACTGGTCACAACACAGAGCAGTGGTAGTAGGAGGCATAGCAACTCCCTATACGGGTCAATGACAATTGCACTGAACACATTTACACCAAAAGATTTACACAAACACACGCACACACACACACACACACACACACACACACACACACACACACACACACACACACACACACACACACACACACACACACACACACACACACACACCTTTGTCTCAAGTAAAGTCCTTTGGGGAAAGATCAGCCAGCTGCCTTTTACTGTGTCAAAACTGGTGGGAAGAGTCCCGAAGACTCACATTGTACAGGAACACACAACAATGGACCTACTGATGAATGAAGCATCATCAGGACACAGATGACAGAGAGTTTTGAACAGCCTAACAACAACACAGTTCCTATGTTTATTCTATGTTTATTCTATGATTCATATAATACAGTACATGCTCCCACATGACTACAATAACAATAACCTCCCATTTGTTTTCTTTCTCTACAGTAATTGCTTGGAGATTTGGTTAATGACAGGAGACACAATGTGGAACGCCACACGGAATGGTGGGTCCACTCTGGTGTTTATTGAACCAGAACCATTCTTATCTGGCCTCTCTTACACGTGTCCCTGCACTGACCTGTGGTTGGTTTACACCCAAACACAGAGAGACAGAGAGAGAGAGAGAGCAAGAGAGAGAGATAACTCTCCTCCTACTAAAACATAGGGAAGGGGGCATACCAACAACAGAACAACAACTTCCACTGGCCAAAGAATGTTCACTTTGGTGGTTTTAGGAATGGAACATTTTATTCGCCCCGACTTAATTGCAGAGGCACTCGTGAAACAAGCCAGCCTTATTTTTCGACTTTCGTCGAATTTAATTTCGGAGGTGTATTTTTTCACTCTCTATCCCTCTTTCCTGTTTATATAATACAGTAGGTTATCAAATTTTATAAAATCCTGCTGCCACCTGTCTGGCAAAAAACGTCAAAATAGCAGGCAAAACCACATGCCAAACAGTGTCCATCACACACAAGATCAGGGGTTGTCTTCTGTTTCTCTAGGACACCTGGTACCTGCCAGCCCTAATACTGGTAAAAATCTGTCAACAGGGTGGTAGGGTGGAAAAGTTAGGGGATCCAGGAAGAAGTGGGATCGAGGCTAGAGGTACTGGGCTGGGGGCGGGGGGTAGACCTGACATCTCTTTCCCTGCTGTGGAGCTATATCTGTGCTTTATGCTCCAGACGTCAAAGGCACAGCTCCAATCACACCAGATGTAAAAGCTATCCTGCTCACAAGGGAATTCCCTCCCTCCCCTCTGAGTCAGAGTGTAGGCTTTCCCCTGCACTCCCTTCCTCCTCACCTCCTTGCCCCACTCCCTCCGTGCATGGAAATCAGGGAAAGCCAGAACGTACGCTCGACGAGGAGCACCAGGTATGCCTTCCTGCTCCCGTGCCAAAACGAGAGGGTTGAGCAAAGTCAAAATGCACACACACACACACATGCACGCACACAAACACACACGCAAACACAAACACACACATAAACACACCACCCTCCCACACACACACACCACCCCCGTAATAAAAAATAACAGAGACATCCTAGCTAATCCAACTGAGCAGCAACACAAAAGGAAATGGAAAGTCTCTGAGATGTGGAAAGGAAAAATATTCACTCCTAAAGCCTCTAAAACAGTACTTACTGGTACAGGAGTGTGAGACTCTCAAACACAGAAAAACAATGCTCTGTCAACACATCAACTATGATCACTCTCAACCCACATCATACTTTACCCCTAAGTCAGAGGGGAAGAGGGCATGGGGTATGCAAAGGGTAACTTATTAATCACGTGATAACTTCAACAGTTCTCTCAACAAAACTTGGGTGAAATATCACAGACACTGTACTGTGTGGCTGAACAGAACAGTGGACACGTTGGACACAACCTTATAACACATCGGTCTCAGAGCTTGGAGTGCGAAGATAATAGCCATCTCCAAAACCTTGTTGGAACTCAATCACTAAGCAGAGAGTCAACAGTGAGAATCAACAGTGAGACTCAACAATGTGAAACACACCCAAGGAACGGTTACAGGACATCCACTAGTGGACAATATCCGCCTCTCCTGCCCCTGGCTTTCCTGAACAGCACTTTGTCTCACCCTGCCTGTGCCCCTCCCCTCTTCTCCTCCTCCCTCCCTCCTCCCCCTCTGTTCTTGTCTGTTCCGCTTCGCCTCTCTTCAGGGAATCCTTCGCAGATGAGTCACTGAAAACACTTCCTACTGAACACACAAACAGGCCCGTAGGCTAGCTACCAGACACTAGCTACCCTACCCCTCAGCGGCAGCACACACACAGACATGTACACACACACATGCACACACACACATGTACACTCTGTTTGCATCAGTCATCCTGCAGGTCCTTGATGCAGAGCAATGGGGACGGCCTTAGCATTTGAAAAGTAGAAGTCATTATTTTTCTGGGCACATTAAACCCTCCCATAGTGCCACCATCCATGAGCTCTGCTCTTTTGTTACAGAGAGGGGGATTGAGAAACAAGCAAAACAACACGCGAGAGAGGAAGAGAGAGGAAGAGAGAGAGGGAGAGAGGGACAGGAACAGAAAGACAGTCCATTATGAGCCTCTTAAATGGAAACCGGTCGACTACATATCTTAACAACTGTTATTGTGACAACAAATCAATCAGTTTTTGATGGAAAACGGACAATTCATTATAAATCGCCAAATCAAACTATATCTCAGTACAGATAATGTCGTTTTAGTTCGACCAAAAGATGAGGTAAAAAGGTCAATGGCATGCAGGATTTTGTGACGCCGTCATTGGCACACATTCACACTCGTACTACACCGGCTCCGACGCTCGTCGGATGTGGCAGGGCTTGCAAACTATTACAGACCACAAAGGAAAGCACAGCTGAGAGCTGCCCAGTGACACGAGCCTACCAGATGAGCTAAATAACTTCTATGCTTGCCTCGAGGCAAGTAACACTGAAACATGCACAAGATCATCAGCTGTTCCGGACGACAGTGTGTGAGAACACGCTCTCCGCAGCCAGTGTGAATAAAACCTTTAAATAGGTCAACATTCACAAGGCTGCTGGGCCAGACGGATTACTAGGACGTGTACTCCGAGCATGCGCTGACCAACTGGCAAGTGTCTTCACTGACATTTTCAACCTCTCCCAAAACTGCCTAAATGACTACCGATCTGAAGCACTCAGATCTGTAGCCATGTAATGCTTTGAAAGGCTGGTCATGGCTCACATCAACACCATTATCCCAGAAACCATAGACCCACTACAATTTGCATACCAACCCAACAGATCCACAGATGATGCCATCTCTATTGCACTCCACACTGCCCAGTCCCACCTGGACAAAATGAACACCTATGTGAGAATGCTATTCATTGACTACAGCTCAGCGTTCAACACCATAGTGCCCTCAAAGCTCCTCACCAAGCTAAGGACCCTGGGACTAAACACCTCCCTCTGAAACTGGATCTTGGACTTCCTGACGGGCCGCCCCCAGGTGGTAAGGGTAGAAAACAACACACCTGCCATGTTGATCCTCAACACCTCCTGTACTCCCTGTTCACTTATGACTGAACGGCCAGGCACGACTCCAACACCATCATTAAGTTTGCTGATGACACAACGATGAGACAGCCTATAGGGAGGAGGTCAGAGACCTGACCGTATGGTGCAAGGACAACAACCTCTCCCTCAACGTGATCAAGACAAAGGAGATTGTGGACTACAGGAAAAGGAGGACCGAGCACATCCCCATTCTCATCGACGGGGCTGGAGCAGGTTGAGAGCTTCAAGTTTCTTGGCGTCCACATCACCAACAAACTAACATGGTCCACACCAAGACAGTCGTGAAGAGGGCACGACAAAACCTATTCCCCCTCAGGAGAAAAGATTTGGCATGGGTCCTCAGATCCTCAAAAGGTTTTACAGCTGCACCATCGAGAGCATCCTGACGGGTTGCATCACTGCCTGGTGTGGTAACTGCTCAGCCTCCGACCGCAAGGCACTACAGAGGGTAGTGCGTACGGCCCAGTACATCACTGGGGTCAAGCGTCCTGCCATCCAGGACCTCTATACCAGGCGGTGTCAGAGGAAGGCCCTAAAAATTGTCAGACTCCAGCCACCCTAGTCATAGACTATACAAACATTTTACTCCGATTTTAACCTCAACATATAGTGAAATACACCAATAAACTTAGATTTGATTTACACATATGACACACATTGAAAGACAACCTCATTTTTCTGGGGGGAAATATGGAGATTGGGGATCTTCCTCCCACAGCATCTTTCCCCCATGCGTTTCCAAGGAAATTCGATTGTTTTGGTCGAGTTTCATTGTCCTCTTCACCTCATCTATTGAACATCCTACAATAAAGACTGTAGAGCACCCGGTAGAACTCCACAGCCAAAGAAAATGTCTAAATATCAAATATGGGCATTGAAGTATAGTAGGAAGGAGGTGCCCTCTCTGTGCAGCAATGGAATACCAAGACATAGTTTGGCATAGAAAGCTCAAGTTAGGTCAAGTTAAGTCCTGTCTGTTGCTCTTTTGTAGCTCTTTAAGAATAGATTGTTGGAATTTTCCGGGGAGGTGTTTATTGGAGCACGTCTTGGAAAGTGAGCAGCTCTCCAAACCTTTAGTCGCTGCAGCAGTAATGGATGTCACCGCTGGAACACAAGCAGTGATGGCTACAGTGTGTGTGTGTGTGTGTGTGTGTGTGTGTGTGTGTGTGTGTGTGTGTGTGTGTGTGTGTGTGTGTGTGTGTGTGTGTGTGTGTGTGTGTGTGTGTGTGTGTGTGTGTGTGTGTGTGTGTGTGTGTGTGTGTGTGCGCTTTTACTTTTATAATGTAATATAAAACCATATTCATGGTTTACAACTTTAATATAATTCGATTTTATTGGATAGCTTTTTCCTTTTCCACTTTTTTTGTCTTCCGACCGAAATCAACAATAAGACTCAAACTCAAAAACTTTTCTCAAAATGCAATATTATGTGAACAAAATGCCAAGATGTCATTCTATATGAAACATTTAAATAGAGCATAAGAACATTTCTACAGATGTATCAACTCCTGTGAACTGGCTATTATACAAAGGTTTCTCTGTGTGTGTGTGTGTGTGTGTGTGTGTGTGTGTGTGTGTGTGTGTGTGTGTGTGTGTGTGTGTGTGTGTGTGTGTGTGTGTGTGTGTGTCTGAGTGTGTGTGTGTGTGCGTGTGCGTGTCTGAGTGTGTGTGTCTGAGTGTGTGTCTGAGTGTGTGTGTGTGTGTGTAGTACTGTGATAATGAGCTTTGAGCTGGGAGACCCTTGGAAGTACTGGGTCCTTTATTGCTTACAAAAGAGCAGACAAACGAGACAGACACTGAGACAGGGTCAGGGAGAAGGAGGGGGCATGAAAATAAATCCCTCACTTTGTGCACCCTCTCAGAAGTCTCGCTCCCTGGACGCCACTGAGAAGGAAAACAATCCACTGAAATGTCGATAGCAGGCAGCCGTGTGGGGATCCCTGGAGCACAGGACTCCACACCACCCTGGCTAATCGCTTTAACGGGCTGACGAGGAGAGAGAACGATAGTGAGGACAGGGCTGGGAGAGAGCGAGAGGGAACGAGAGAGCGGAAGGAGAAGGGGGGGGGGGTGGATGATGAAAGGTGAAGGGGGTGAAAGGGGCGAAAAGGTGCTAGACGAGACAGGGCTTCCCTCTCTTCAGGGATCCCCCTTCACGTGGAGTTAGTCAGACAATGGGGAGACTCCCAGCACATGAACAAGTCAATCTCTCCCTCTTCTCACCCCAGTGGGCTCTAAGGGGCTGAGGGGTGAGCCAGCCATCAGGGTGAGAAAGACCCAATGACACAACTGTGGAGGGGTAAGTGGTTGATAAAGGGGTTTCGGGAGTGTGTGTGTGTGTGTGTGTGTGGGAGGGAGGGGGGGTGCAGCAGGGGGTGTTTCCATGACAGGGAGACTCCAAGGCCAATAGTACCAGGTGTGGGGAAATCCTCTCCAAAAAACAGGAGCAAATATCTCGCTCAGAGCTGATAAAGGCAGCAGAGTCCCAGAGCTTGCCACCTTCACCCAGAAGAAAACAGACACCCTCTCAGGAAATAATGACGTGTCAGGGCTGATGCTTCGAGTCTTGTACCAGTCTACTGAGTTGACCTGGAGTTGGAATGTACCTATAAGTCGTCTTTCTGAATAACACCTCCTCGAAAGCTTGCCGAGCAACTCCAAATCATTCCTACGAGGATAAATGAAGACACTATGAAAAACCTCTCACATATAACTTTCTCTTCTCACAGCACAAACATTTTGAAACACAAGCAGTAAATGTCAGTTAACAAATGCCAAAAAAACACCACAGACAGTATATCTATATAAACCAATAATGAAGAAAGATTTTCCTCTTTCCTTGGAAAACGTCTACAGCTATCCACTATATCCTCATGATCATCATCATCATCACCATCATCACGTGTGTTTACACAGACCAGACTTGGCCAGTACAGTTGCCTTTGATTCACTGGACCCAATCAAGGAAATGACTGTTTGTAAAACTTGATCACCAGTGTCTTCACATAGTCGTCTCTCCTCTCACTCCCACACAGAGAGGAAACGAATGGGAAAAATATTAAATGTAAAAGTAATAACAAATCACACTGCAGGAGGGGGGAGACAGTGTGTGTGTGTGTGTGTGTGTGTGTGTGTGTGTGTGTGTGTGTGTGTGTGTGTGTGTGTGTGTGTGTGTGTGTGTGTGTGTGTGTGTGTGTGTGTGTGTGTGTGTGTGCATGTGACAGTATGAGAGAGAGATAAGAAGTTTGAGATGACGAGAGAGAGAGAGAGAGAGAGAGAGAGAGAGAGAGAGAGAGAACTTCTGTATGTGTAATGTTTACTGTTAATTTTTGTTGTTTTTCACTTTATATATTCACTTTGTATGTTGTCTACCTCACTTGCTTTGGCAATGTTAACACATGTTTCCCATGCCAATAAAGCCCTTGAATTGAATTGAATTGAATTGAATTGAATTGAATTGAGAGAGAGAGAGAGAGAGAGAGAGAGAGAGAGAGAGAGAGAGAGAGAGAGAGAGAGAGAGAGAGAGAGAGAGAGAAAAATAATAGGGGAGAAATTGTGGGACAGAGGTACAGATGCCATGCCTTAATTTGATCATCCTTCTGTTGCAGGAAATGCAAACTTCTTGTATATTCAAGGTTTAAAAAGGCTTCTAAAGTTGGTAATTTCCACTTTGAAATTTCAGACTTGATTTTCCCTTACAAAAAATGTATCAACCCCTACAAAATTGTCCATGAATTATAATCATGTTGCTGCAGGATTATTTTCCTGTTGTAGCAAACTGTCTCAAATTAAGATCCTACATCTGTACGAAGGTAACTTGAAAGACGTGAAAGAGAGAGAGAGAGAGAGATAGAGAGAGAGAGAGAGAGAGAGGGAGAGAGAGAGAGAGAGAGAGAAGCAAAGAAAGAAAGAGACGTTGCACATGCCCCGCTTGTGATTCATTCCTTAACTTGTGGCGAGCGTCACTAAACAGGCAATGGAAACTTCTACAAATGTAAATACGGTTCGGTTAAAAATATAGTTCCTTAATGCACACCACATGTGGCTCCCTGGCAGACCCTGCTCTATTTTGACGGGAGGAGACCGAGGGAACGCAATGAAGGGAGAGAGACAGAGAGAGAGAGAGTGAGAGAGGCAGACACAGGGATAACTTAAAAGTGAGATATTAAGGAAGAGTGTGAGAGAAAGAGATAAAGATATATAGAGAACGATAGAGAGATAGTGTGTGTAGCGGCTCCTAATTTACCTTGGGCCTTCTCCACGAACACCACCTTGGAGTCTGGCAGAAAGTTGTGTCCACTCAGGAGGATCTTCTTTCCCCCCGTGGCGGGGTAGCTGTCCAGGCTCTGCTTCTCTACCAGGGGCAGCTCCTGTGCCGATCGCTGGGCTGGAGGAGGGACAGACAGAGAGACAGACAGGCAGGCAAGCAGACGGACAGACACGAGGAGAGCGTGTTAATTCACATCCAACTTGGCACAATAGCTGGACAAAAAAAGAATAAAACAGTGAGCGGATATACACTTTATACTACATACACAACAGCACTCTATACTGCTCAAGCTTTCCTTACCCACTCCCCATCCGCCCCCGGACCTCCAGATCCCCTACCTCCCCAAATCTGCCATGTCACAGCAGGAGTTGCTTAGCAGATGTTTTTTGTTTTTTTAAACGTGAAATATATAAAAAGGGATCAAAACAGTATTTATCTGGTGACCCAATCAGCTTTTTTACTCTCTAGATTCATTATTTTTCATATTCACCCAGGGAGGAACAAGCCAAATAATGAGTCATTCTTCAGTCATACTTTATCCACCACCTGTCTCTGCTTTTATCAATGCACCTCGGGGGTTCTTGGTTATCAAGACCATTTTTCACAGCCAGACGCACAATGCTCCATCATTACATCACTCTGCAATGGACTTGACTCATTCAGTCATCTGTAATAATGATCCATCAGTCCATTGTAAATAAAAAAATAAAAAAATGCAGAATCAATCAAAACATGTGTCATCATCAACCTTGGACTAGAAACTACAAGACTAGAACATTCCTACCACCCATTACACATAGTCTATCTCCTCAGGATGGACATGACCACACACACATACACACACACACACACATATACACACACATATAAACACACATATACACACACACACACACACAAACACACCCATACACACACGCACACACACTCAACTAATTGACATAGTTAGCGGTTTCCATACACACTTCCAACCCCGCGAGATCTAGAGCTGGCAAATGATCCTTCATACACCTCTGATAATAGGGTCACCTCACCACAATAAGTTAGGCATAGAGTCATAAAATGCACTGAGGGATATATGACATACAGTGGGGCAAAAAAGTATTTAGTGAACCACCAATTGTGCAAGTTCTCCCACTTAAAAAGTGGTACACTTCAACTATGACAGACAAAATGAGATGTATTTTTCAGAAAATCACATTGTAGGATTTTTTATGAATTTATTTGCAAATTGTGGTGGAAAATAAGTATTTGGTCACCTACAAACAAGCAAGATTTCTGGCTCTCACAGACCTGTAACTTCTTCTTTAAGAGGCCTAACCTCACAGTTATCAATGAAAGTACAATGCATTCAACAACTTGGCAAATTGCTTTCATCATATAAAGATTTGAATTGGGTCCAAAAGGCCACATCATACTGATTTCCATGCTAAGAGAGAGTTATTGGGCTTGTGTGTGTGCACCTGTGGATATGTGTGGTCATAAGGAACGGTCATTGTGTGTGTGTGTGTGTGTGCATGCACACGTGCGTGTATACTCACAGCACTCGATGGGGTTGGAGGAGGCCTGTAGGGAGATGGTCCTGCCATTGGGCTGGTTGATGTGCACACGGAACACCATCCTCACACGCGTGTTTTTTCGCCCGATGTCCGTCTCGCCCTTACGCAGCTCGATGTCAGAGTTCCGCAGCTTCAGAATCCCTGCACAGTCAATGCTGTCACACAGGGTAGAGGGTACATTTTAGCATCAGCATACTGGTACTAATCAATATACTGTCTGGATGAGCACTATGCTACTGCTTGTCTCCGGAATCCAGAGTTTATTATAGACCATGATCATCAGACTACATTGAGACATAGATTACAGATGGAATATATTGTATCATCATACTGTATCATCATACTGTATCATCATACTGTCATCATACTGTGTCATCATACTGTATCATCATACTGTATCATCATACTGTCATCATACTGTGTCATCATTCTGTGTCATCATATAACAGAAACATAAAAAAGTACAGTATATTATTATTACGTCATCATCATGAGATCATAGAGACATCTATAATGCACATGTACTAGTTAGTTCACTGTCATGAACAGGTCCTGGAACGAGGGGTTGGGTTAAATGCGGAAGACGGTTGACACATTTCAGTTGAAGGCATTCAGTTGTACAACTGACTAGGTATCCCCCTTTCTCCTATTTGATCAAAGAGACCAGGGCCAGATCCACAAAGCCTCTCCCAAGGTAAGAGTGCAGATCTAGGATCTGTCCATAAAAAAAAGGCAAAACAGATCCTAGATCAGCACTCCGACTCAGAGACGTCTCGTCTAAAGTTCCGGATCACAGATATCGGAAGTCCAGCAGAACACTACTGAGTCACTCCCCATTTCTTCTAAGAACAACATTCATTTGTTTATGTGACTTTTAATAATATTCCTGGCGCCCCAGAATACAGCTCTCTGGAGCAATCTTCAGGGTCGTGTTCATTAGGGCAAGTAACTGAAAATGCTTTAAAACTATTTGCAACTGTTTCACTCAGTTTATCGTCTATTAGTGCCTAATGAACACCGCCCAGGCCTTTGGTCTCTCCACCGTCACTTTCCAGAGGAGAAGCCCATTGGCTGCCGCCTGCATTCTCACAGCCACTTTATAACCCTCTGTCTATCCCCCCCCCCCCCCCCCCAAAAAAAGCTCCCTCTGCACTGTTCGGGTCTCATACTTTTAACATTTCAAACATTTACGGTTTCAACCTCACTAACCAATGCCACATTTAGCTGCAGACTTGTTTTTTTAATTTGCTGTCTTTATTTATTTTATTTCATTTAATATATTTATTTTTTTGCGGGAGGATTTTCCTTCTTAGGGGAAAAAGGCATCACTTTTCAGACAGGCCTTTCAAGAAATTAAACTAAAACCAAAAAGTTGCTGGTAAAAAGTCAAGAAATACATATGGGATATGGCTTGGCGTTTCAATAATTTTACATTGTAGCTTTTTGGGTGGAATTCCTGGAACATGTTAAATGTCAGGTTTTATACAAATCTATTTTTCCCCTTCACTTTGGTCTATCTGAATGAGATTTATTTATATATATATTTTTTTAAAGAACACTTACAACAAGTTTCTTTAGTGGCTCAAGCATGATGTAAGTGTTCAGTCACGCAGTTACGGTTTTAAAACAAACACATTAGAGGTAGTACGCCATGCTCTGGTTTACTGTCAAACGACTGTTGGAATGAACATTAGTGTCTCTTTTCATGAACTATGGTGTGGAGCAGCCAGTCACGGCTTGTACCAGTGATATGTTGAAGTCAGCTCAAAGTCAAGATCTGCAGGGACGGCATGGCGACTGTTGGTCATAAAAAAACACTGCCAGATGTATCCTACACTTGTGGTGGAACAGTGTCAGCAAAGCATTAAGTCACTACAAAACATTAAGACTGCAATGGTGGAAAGGGAAAGGGGGATACATAGTCAGTTGTACAGGACAGGTGGCAGGAAACGGTTGCCGAACAAAAACTGGATTTGCAGGTTGATGGTTCACTTCACATTTGTTTGTCAAATCAAAATGAACTGACAAATGTTGACTAGTTGAGTGGAATTGTTTTTTTCTCTCCCAACAACAACTCTACTTGTTCAGTGAATGTTACATGATTCGAAATCATAGTATAGAAGTAGCCCGGAATGTTCTAGATTCTCAGAGACAACATACTGTGTAATAAAGCCACTGGCTACTATCCATTTCAATGGGTGGATACTAAACCACAGATAAAACCTTATCGGCAACAATAGGGAAGAAAGAGATAGATTGATATGTGCCTGGCGTCTGACATCCGTTGTCTACAGTACCGGCTATGTAACGTCCCACACAGTGAGCGAGCGAGAGAGAGCTGGCGTGAGAGCAAAGGGCTGGCCGGAGTGTTATCAGGCTGACTGTTAACAGCTCAATGGAAAGACTCCGTCAGCTACCGACCCTCCTCAGACAGACCCTGGCCTTCCAGCCAGTCGATAGAGAGAGAAAACATGGGCTGTGTTCATTAGACACCAAACAGATGAAAACAGACTGAAACATGGAAGGACTACCTGGACTAAGAAATGCTCATTTACTTTTTCTGTCGCGAAAACACTTTAAAATGTTTTCAGTAGCGTGACCTAATGGACACTACCCTGGCCTACAATGTTCTACCCTAACCCCGAGGCTCAGTTCTACAATATCCTTTCACTGTTCTCTCGCTCTAGCTTATACGGTGACGACAAAAGGGGAAACCTGACGTCATCTGAATAGTTTTCTCGAATATCAGATTTATCCATTGTGCCCTGTAAAGTGCAATGGCTGAAGTTCCTCAAAGTATCCCCTGTCTAAATTTGATACATTATAAAGGGGCAGTATAGCATTGTTGGAAATGGAAGGTTCAACTCTGTTAAACCAAATAAGTTCATTTTCCAGTCAAAGAGATCTGATATCTCATGGTGCTTGCCAAATATCTTCGTAACCTCCCACAATATCGAAACCAATATTAAAATAAGTTTTAACTTAATATAAGCCCATTCAATCTACACCAGTTCTTCTAAAAAATATGTTATACCATTGAAACACAGAGGAGAGTAAAGCTACAGTTTAGTAGGTGGTGATGGAGCTTGAGTTGAGATTTAGCTGCCTTCTCCATCAGAGAAAAGTCCTGGGCCTTGGGACAGCAGACCAATTGTGACCTGAACAGAGCCCCAGGGCAGGAGCTGCTGCCTGGGTACCCTGCGGAGAGCAACCTTCTGACCTGCTGGAGATCCGGAGTTGGAGAGTGATTTACAGCTGCACACAAGGATATAGTGATTTCAAGAATTGGGTATTTTTATGCACACGGCAGATTGGGTGCAATGGGGAGAAAACCAACAGAAATGAGGCCTATTGGATTTCCTGGGCATTATTCTTTTTAGACTTCTACATTATGTACTGCACTGTATTAGGCATGCTTTGGTTGTCTTTCTTCCTGAATTCCAACACACACTGTTGGTGATCATTGCAAATACTGCAATGGTACCATTTTTAACACTAGAAGCGCAGAGGCAGTCATTTTGACTGCATATGAATTTAAAATAGAAAACTCTCTGCCATTGTTAGCAGGGAAGACGTTTTGATTCCAATATAATATGAGAAAGAGCAGATTCTGAGGTTTCCAAAACACTTTTGTTAAACAACTCTCAAAATTGAAGAGACGGGCTTCCCGGGTGGTGCAGTGGTCTAGGGCACCGCATTGCAGTGCTAGCTGTGCCACCAGAGACTCTGGGTTCGCACCCAGGCTCTGTCGCAGCCGGCCGTGACCAGGAGGTATGTGTGGCGACGCACAATTTGCCTAGCGTCGTCCGGGTTAGGGAGGGTTTGGCCAGTAGGAATATCCTTGTATCATCGCGTATTAGCGGCTCCTGTGGCGGGCCAGGCGCAGCGCACGCTAACCAGGTCGCCAGGTGCACGGTGTTTCCTCTGGCTATCGGGTTGGATGCGCGCTTGGTTGGGTTGTGTTTTGGAGGACGCATGGCTCTCGACCTTCCGAGCCCGTATGGGAGTTGTAGCGAGACACGATAGTAACTACTAAGAATTGGATTCCATAAAATTGGGGGTAAAATTCCCAAAATAAAAAATGTAAGAGATACACTCAAATTATAAATCTTGCCAAGAATAACTTGTGATAACACATGTGAGCAAGCAGCAGCAGATAGCTTACTGCAGGGTTCCCCAACAGGCAGCCCACAGGGGATTTTATTTGCCCCCACCCAAGTTTTGTGAGCAAAACAAAACAAAGTTAAAATATATATATATATATATATATATATATATTAAAATACCAGAAAATCAGCTCCAAGTGATTTTAATTTTGGAAATCCGTTCCCAAAGCGTTCCCACACACAATAGAAAGACACATGATCGTATAGAAATGTAAGCAAGGTTTGAAATTATTCCGTTTTTGTCAAATATTATATCTGTTTAGGCTACTTGCGGTCAACTTGCAGTCTAGATATTATTTGTAATTATGTTCCTGTCCCCTGATCATCCGCGCAAGGTCAAATCTGCCTGCGGCTGAATCTAGTTGATTAAGCCTGGCCTACAGTAACATAAACAAATGAAAATGCTATTGTGTTTTAATGTTACCCAAGACCTTCATAAACACAACCAAATTAGAATGAAATATGAAATGCATTTATGACACTGTTAGAATGTTGAGAGCGAGAGAGAGAGAGAGAGAGAGAGAGAGAGAGAGAGAGGAGAGTGGAAAAGACATGGACTCACATGGCTCGCATGTTGTTCTCGGGCAGCAGAGGGATCTCCAGCACCTTGGTGTTGGACTGCAGGGCCTCGTGGCTGGCGGTAGAGACAGTCTTGCCCGTGATGCGGTGGACCTGGTAGAAGGCGTGCGGTCGCAGGAGGCGGTCGTCTGCGGTCCCGATGAACAGCTGCAGGGTAAGGGGCTCGCTCTCCATGTAACCGTAGAGCTGGCGGGAGAACAAAGAGATCCAGGTGAGACACAACGCCGGGTTTTAAAGCACCTCATAAACAACCCGTCATTTGGGGAAACAGAGATTGAACACCACATCAGGTACCGATAGTTAAGAAGCCCTTTAATGATTGCTTTTAGTGAAGTTTGTTTGGGGGGAGGTTTCAGAAAATAGGCCCTTTGGTCGGATTTGTTTTTCGGTCGAGTTGGAGACCCGTTTCCAGATTCTTGGAGTCTTCTGTTTTTCAAATTTGGGAGCGGTTTGTTAATGTACATCCCTTTAGGGGAAGGTTAAAGAGGGTTTTGATATTTTGGAGGTAGTCTGTCTGGGGTAGAGATCTTCTGGGCAGCCAGACACAAGTGCTGATGGAGAGGTTGGCTTCCCATCACTTCACTGTTCATTAAAACCTCACAGCCGCCATAAAAAAGTGCCCAAGGAGAGGCTAGCAGTCGACAGTGACTCAATGGAAAGTGACCATTTTGGAGACCAAATAGAAAACCAAGACGATAATTTAAAAGTCAGCCTAAGAGCATGATGCACAATGTTTATGAGGATTTTATCCCCTCGGCAATGGACTGAAGTTAGTAAACATAAATTTGCATGTCAGAAAAGGAGTTGAATTCATAAGGGGTAATCATAAACAGTATTTTGGCAATCTATGTTGAATATTTCTGCTGATGCACAATACGTATTAAGTATTTTAAATGCAATCCTTTATATAATTGCTTTTTAATGTGATCAGCAAAATCTCAAGAACAATAAATCCTAGATGATTAGTAGCTCCACATGTATTCAATAAATGTCTTGTACACACAATATCAAAATACCAATGTCTATGAGAAAATATAAATTCTGGTCAAAAGTGACACACACTCAATTGAAACAAAATGTCATGACTCTTTATCGATTTGTCCATATTTCTTAGTCTCGGGGCTCTCAGCGAATCATCTGAGCGTGAATCGTCGACCAGCCATGACCAGCCATCATTATCGTAGAGCACTCAATCGATTCACTTTATATGTGTGTGTTGTATTGACCTGCTCCCTTATCAATAAGTGATTAAAGATTTAGTTTAAGTATAACTCTGACTTGTGTGACAAGTTTGTCTCTCCTCATTTGATAGTAAAGAAATGAAACACCACATTCTACATTGTTGATTACATTCTTCTGCGTTTGGTCCTATTAAATTATAAACTCAGTTGCCTTGTGGTTATAGAGCACCCTGAAGTAGGAATATGGAAGTTTGATCCCTGGCCGAGTCATACCAAAGACTGTAAAAATTCGGACCCAATGCGTCTCCACTTGGCACACAGTAGATTGACTAAGGATAAGGCCCTGCGATAGACTAGCGTCCTGTCCAGGGGGTGTACTTGTACATTAAGCTGCCTCACACTACAGAAGCAGGGGATAGGCTCCGGCTCCTATGAGCTCAGGCTACTTACTATTTGGTTGCAAAATACAGAAGAAAATCTCTATCCACATTTACACGGATAGCTTGACTTTCACACAAAGAAAACACCAGGTCACAGTGAAGCAAAGGATAGCTTAATCGCAAGTCCGCTCACTCCTTTTAAAAACATTCACATACGTGTGCCTAGCATGCTGACAGCGTACAATCCCTTGGCCTCTGGGCATTTATGAACGTGCATTATGATTTTCATTAAGGCCTCTGAAGCTCAGGAGCGGAACCAGAGACGGTGTCACACAGAGATGAAAGAGGCCCCAGTATCGGAACCACCACTTCAAACAGTTATACACTTCCCCTGTTCCTCTCACGGACCACCTTTAGCTGCTACAGATTCCCCAATAAAAGCAAGTACAGCGACAACAAAAAACAGGGATGGAAATCGAGCTAAGACGGCTACTACTTCGTACTACTCAGTAAACTCAGTGGACTATCGTTGCTGAGTGTGATCTCCAATAGCCCCAATAGCCAAACAATAGCTCGGTGAGAAGGCGATGCCTGTCAGTTCATTGAACATTTAGTCAACCTTAGAAAAACTAGAATCATCTAAAACAACCAGGGCAACCATCTAGAACAACAAAAAACACCTAGAACAACCATAAAACAACCAGGTCAAGCATCTGGAACAGTGCTCTGCAACCCTGTTCCTGGAGATACCATCCTGTAGGTTTTTCGCTCCAACCCTATTCTAGTGCACCTGGTTCTAATAATTAGCTGGTTGATGAGCTAAATCGAGTTAGTTTACAACTGGGGTTGGAGCGAAAACCTACAGGATGGTATCTCTCCAGGAACAGGGTTGGAGAGCCCTGATCTACAACCATCTACAACAACACTGTCTGCAGAAAGAAGCATGGGGGATGGTTGAAACCCATTCGGGGAAGGGGGAAAATACTTCAACCTCGGGAGAAAATGGCAACTGTGCACATTCCTCAATGTGGTGAATGTTACCAAATATTTGGGAGAAGAATCCTGACCCAGGCCCATTTGCTAACCCAATGGACCACTTCCGGTGCAACCAAATCTTTAGACCTCCCAGCTCCCAGACAATGTTTGTTCAAGTGTGTGTGTGTGTGTGTGTGTGTGTGTGTGTGTGTGTGTGTGTGTGTGTGTGCGTGCGTGTGTGCGTGCGTGCGCACGTACGTGCGTATGTGCATTTAATGTGGACTTGGAAAAATCTCCAAACCTAGAGACCCTCCAAAACTTGGGGATCCATTCTGAACGGTCGACAGGCAAACCTCGCACTGGGTAACGATGGACAGACCTCCATGGCGTCACACAGCTAGGTCCTTGACCACATCAGAGACCGTCACAATAAATTACTTACACTCGACAGGTCCTAACCAAACAACGTCCATCTGAAAAAAATCCCACAAATTGCTCAATTATCTCCCCAGTACAAGTGTATCATTTCAAAATCCCCGTCTTAAAGTTCAGTCTTATAGAAGTTCAGATCGGCTGTGTCCGAGTAAAAACAGCGAGTCAAACAGAATAAGCGACCCCGTGTTTATTTAACGAATTGAGTCATAGAACAAAACACAGACCACATGTAACCTTATGACATCATCTGATTAATGGATTTATAATTGCCTTTGCAGGGGGGTCAGGGATTGGGAAGTAAGTGAAGGTAGAGAAATACGTCATTGGAATCTTGTAATCTCCAGTATTTTGTCTGCCTTGTTGGCCATGTTGACACTCAGTAACAACCCACTCTGCCAAACACAAAGGGGAATTACCAACCGAAGACACAATCAGCACGTATCTATGGTGGCAGTGAAGAAAGACTGAGTTCATTTTGCTCAAACTGATGATAAACTTGCCAGGTGACTTTGAAAACAAGTGAGGTGAGGGGGATCTACAAACTGAAGGCATAATTGGCTGCTGCGACATATCGAGTTATGCTCACGCCTGCCCATGCAGTAGCTCTCTGTTGGTGATTCTCAACACAGTACAGTACAGTACTAGACATATGCTATCCAAGGGTCTCAATAATGGACAAAACAGCAGCAATCATTACAAAATGATCTGGTTTTCTACTTCTCGACTTGATATCATCCCCTGATTCAGACATCAAGGGAACTAGTTAAGCAGGCTATAGCCTCCTTTTCTCCTTCACTTTCCCCTTTTTTCTTCTTCACAGCTCCACAGTGTCTCCAGCATCTGTCCTGACCTGTGTGCTAGCCACACATGCTAGTCATCAGTGAGTTACGCTGGGGTCAGGAGCTTCTTGAAGTCTATGTGTCTCCAGAGAGCACTTCATCCATGCGGTGACCTCACCAGCAGACGCCTCTCTCTGCTCGCCTTTTTATATTTTACTTACACTGTCACCAGTGGTAATTACGCTTAGCCGCCACATGCTACCAGTTACTTACACACAGACAAGTCGACCGAGAAGGAAGGAAAAGGTTGTACCATCATGCTGCCGATGGAACCGATGGAACCGGGCACGAGGTACCAGTTTGAAAACGCAAAACGGTCTGTTAAAAATGGCATCATTTCTTTATGATTTAAGAAAAGGCAGGCTGCCACTCTGCGAAGCCTGTGTCCTCTGTCCCTTTTGTACTTTGCTCCTCGGTAAACTATGTTATTGAATTTCTTGGTGACCTCCAACCATTACCTTAGCCTCAGCCTTCACGTGTCTGTGTATGGATAAACCACAAGAGGTGAAGTGTGTATGTGTGTTGGGGGGTAATTCTTTCTCCCTTCACTTTCTCCCTTCACTCGGCAATGCTGCGGTAGCACACGATGGCGGTGGGGTCCTACGGTGGGGTAGGGAAGTGATTAATGAGTTCAAGCAACCCTCAGTGATGCTTCCCGACAGCGAAAGGAACGCGGTAGGGTCCCCCCTGGGCTTTCTCCCTCAATTAATTTACCATATGTGCTCCCTCAACCCTCCTCTCCCCTATCCCCTATCTACCTCTTTGCTCTCTGCTCCTGTGACCTTCCCTAGTCCACACACACCAACCACAAGCGCAAAATGTACTTCTTCATTTTAAATCCTCACAAGGGCAATAAGAAAAGACAAAGTTGAGGAACCGTGGTGAAGTTTAAGCGTGGTTCAACGAGAGAGGCTTTGCCACACCTGTGAATCCTACTTCATATTTGTGTCTCCAGCCATCTATGAGTCTAGACACACAGCCTAATCTTGACCAGATGAGTTTAGCTGAGCTGTGAATGTAGTCAAGCTGGGCTACGTATATTTATCTTTGAGATCATCTCAAACCGAATTTGAATCGAAGCATAATTTTCTGCAGTCACACTACACCAGCTTCTGCCACTGTATGTGCCATATTACATTACACCTCTAACCACCATCTACTGGCAAGTTAGACAGCATCTCCTCTTCCAACACGTGCCATGCAGGATGGACCGAATCTCAAATAAAACCGTTTGTACATGTCAGCTGAAGCATTAATTGTGTAATTGTACGCAGCTGGGATGTCTGGGTTTTGACGATGTGTAACTGCGAGGGTGTTGAGCTCAGAAACCAGAGCTCACCCCGTCCTTTTCCACCATTCATTTCACATGAACCATTACAGATCCATCACCACGGCTGCTAAAATTCAGCCCTGAGATGGTGGTGCTCCGAAGAGGTTTTTCCTATGGGCTTTCAAACCACGGTCGCTATGTTCTCTTTAATGAGAATCATGTGTCCCTGTCAGTGATAGCTTAACGAACTTTATGTTTTTTATTCTCTTTTTTTTTGTAGCTGGTGCTTTATCACCTTGGTTTACGTACTGTTTATATAAAAACCCGACTTCACACTTGTCAGTGCTATGCTCAAGCTCCAGAGGCAGGCCCGGTTGAAATATGACAGAGAAAAGATTTGCACATGTTTGTTTAAGAAAGTGACTTGCTGGTGAATAGCAGCACAGTCTGGGCTGTGGGGAGAGTGTGAATATGGGCCTGCACTGGAACGCTCTCTTTCCCATCCAACTCTTTCTAGCTCCCAGAGATTTCATCACCGCCTGGAGAAATGTCATGACTCGTAGTCCACGTGACGCATGCAGCGGCGGGGAGAGAAGACAGGAAGCGGGGGAGAAGGGAGAGGAGGGAGCAGCTCAGGTTTTCCCCATTATCACGCTCCCTCTCTCAAGTGCTGACAGTCACACGGCAAGACTTCGCCGTACCCAATTCAAATACTCATCCCAAGTTCTCTTTCCCTCCATACCATCTTCATCATCATCTTTCTCCAGTGCCTCACAGTCATACAGTATTCATATATCAACATGTGACTTTTTAATGTATCGGGTTTCCCAAAGTTCCAAATGGCACTTCTTTATACAAGCGACAAAGCGGCTATATTCCTCAACGTTTTTATTGAAGTGTATGCCCCCAAGGTTATGTAATCAAGGGCAACGTTTCAAGTCCTGGCCTAGACCAGCAAAGTCCAAGTTCCAAATAAAAGAACAACTTGTTACCAAAATGTGTAGGCATAACGTTTTAGCCAAGGTACAGGGTATTACATTTGGGCAGAGTGATGTGTAAATGATTTCAGTCTAACCCTGATATAAAGGCTGGTAACCAGTGTTTTGCCTCATAAATCTGGCGGCTTCTGGTCCTCACCTCAAACCAGTGAAAATGCAGGCATTTAGTCCAATTCTTTCCAGTTGCTGTTCAATGGTAATTAGTGGTTGCCCAATATACCAAGGCTGTGAGTAAGGGAAGCCCCTCGGAGGCAGAAACACAGTTTCATGGGAACCTTAACTGCTTCTCGGGACAGCCACGACTGCCCCTTGTAGAGCAGTACACGGTCGTGTTCAGTAGGGACAAAATGAAAATATAAAAATGCTCTCGAAATGAAATGAAACAGGGAGGTACGATCAGAACTTTTACAATAAGAAATGCTTATGTTAATTTCTGTTTGCGAAACGTTTCACTACGGTGTTCGTCGATGAACACAACCCAGGAGTCTGCACGGAAGAACCAAAGGCGTCTTTCATGTTTTAAACAAGAAGTGGCACCGGATTTAAAACACAATACATGTCCGTCTTTACAGCGAACGTACATTTACTGTAGCTGTTGCTGAAAACGTTACACAGCCAGCATAGCTGTCAAGGTGAAACGGCACATGTTCGACCGGCAGCACATATATACGCTAAGGCCCTTCATGTCATCCTAAAGGAAAAAGACAACGGTTGCTGAACTGTACTGTAACACACAGTTCTACCAGTTGGTTACGCCAAGCACACATTCATGCGGATGAGAGACACATTCTGTCTACCATGCCTCCATTTTCCAAACGGAGAATTTTAATTTAATTTTAACTTTATTTAACCAGGCAAGTCAGTTAAGAACACATTCTTATTTTCAATGACGGCCTGGGAACAGTGGGTTAACTGCCTGTTCAGGGGCAGAACGACAGATTTGTACCTTGTCAGCTCGGGGGTTTGAACTCGCAACCTTCTGGTTAATAGTCCAACGCTCTAACCACTAGGCTACGCTGCCGCCCCAGTTAACGAGAGAGCCTGTCGTAGTGAGGCAGGCCCTGCATGCCCAGTTATTATAATTACAGTATATACTCTATCCATATGTCGTACTTACTACAACACTGTGTGATGGGTCTAATACTCTACAGGTGTTGTCTAACACTGCGTGCCCTGTGAGTATTTCTATGTGTTTCCTATGGTTTCCTGTCTCAATGTAAAACTGAATGACATTTCCCGAGAGGTTCAAATCCCAGGTTGCTACCCCTCGATGCAAATATAATTCCATGTAATTCCACTTTGGCAATCATTCAATTCCATCATAATATTGGTTTCTTTGGAAAAACTCATCCATCATGACGTGGTGGCCTTCGGGGTGTAAAGGGAGGTAGAGGATTTTTCCTGAGCATGCCTTTGCAAACCGTGTTGTAGACGTTGGACATAACTGTGGTGAGAGGAGGGGGAGCCTGGTGAATCATCAGGGGGAGACCGGGGAGGGTAGTTGGGGTAGAGCAGAGGACCCTCCATCCCGTTAATGGGCGCTGTGGTCTGCAGCCAGTAAGTAAAGTGGTAAAGTGGCCGCGGGGGTCAGGACGTGGTACATCATCACGAGAAGGGGCTGAGAGGGGCTGAGAGGGGCTGAGAGGCCTGCACTGTAGGTCTGCAAACAAATTATGGAATGTTGGATCGAGGAGCCAGAAAGGAAACCGGTGGGGGTGAGGGGTTACGGACAGCAGAGTGAAGACAGTGTACCGCATAATCTGGAGGTTTCCATCAGTGTGGGGATGTGGCAACAGGCTGCAGCTCGGGGCCTCCCCAGATTTACGTCTTCATCTTGCAAGAGAGGTGGAGAGCGGTATGGTGGAGGAGACGGAGCTAGGAGCTGAGCATGATGTCACCGTTAGAAAGGGAAGTTTCCTAAACAAAGGGGAGCCTGTGTGTTTGGCAGCCGGGATAAGAAAAACACCTCTGTTCATTATGTAGGAGCTACAGGAGGACTTCCGTGCTAGAAAATTGAGTGGTCATGAAGACAGAAACAGTGGCAGTGTAAAGGTAGCAAACATTGTTTTGAGTAACATTGTTTTTCAGTCAGGTGTTTGTCAGTCAGTGTTCTTGGGGTCATAGCGTGTGTTGCAACGCTTCATTGACTGATAGGTTAGAGACACAGTGTCTCATCGTGTTTTTCACCATGTTATTTTTTAAACTGTTGTGCACAGCGATGGAATATGTCACAATCACTCATAGGTGTTGTGCCTGTCCAGATCTGAGCCAAAACCCCAGTGCTGGTGTTTGTGCAGGTTTAGCCAGAATTGGGAATGTCGGTGTGGGAGAGAGGTTTGAGGAATGAGCGGCTCATGAGGAGCAACATCGGCAGTGAAGCGGAGGCCCCCTGGGCCAGGATGGTGGTGGGGGGAAGGCATCGGACGGGCTCTGGGACTAGTCTCACCTCACCCTACCCCTCCTCCTCTCCCTCCACCGAACCTCAGGGCCACCCGGGCCCTAATCAGCAGGAAGCAGAGTCTCTCTGGGGGTAACACAGCCGAGACCCAGCTGCCTGCCTGCGTGGTGACTCCCTGTGCCCTCCCTCTCTCCCTCTTTCCTCTGCGCCGCTCCCTCCCTCTGCCCTCCCTACACCCTTCCACCGCCTCACTCTCTCTGTCTGCCCTCATAACATCTTTCTCTCTCCCTCCATCTCCCTCTCTCTGTCTGCCCTCATAACATCTCTCTCTCTCCCTCCATCTCCCTCTCTCCCTGTCCTCCCACATCACTAAACACTCACCCATTTTCCATGATTGCACCACCCACCGATCGCCTGCCACTCATTGCTCATAACAGCAGGGCACCCCAGGGACTACAACATGCCCTATCACCCCTATCCAGCCTCCCTGGGGACTGCACAGGATGAGTGAAGAAAGAGAGAGAGAGAGCGAGAGAGAGCGAGAGAGAAAGAAAGAAAGAAGAGGAGGAGAAAGATATATTTGCCTCCACATCCTACACATAGGGGAGATATGATGAAATCCTGTCTTCATTTTGCAAACGCTGTGTGTGTTTGCGTGTGTATCAAGTATTTACCTGACCTTCAGCATTAATCGTTCTCTGCCAACAAACTTCCAGTCAGAAGCTTGATTCTTATTTTCCCAGAGATTCTAATTCACTCCAAATATAATATTCGAGGTGTTGAATCATTGTTCCATAAAAGTAAAAAATGTGAACAATGTGAGTGGGTGAGAATATGCGCGTCACTAGAGCAGCTGTCATTCTGTTTATCGGAACCATCGCAATATTACCACCATAGGCTGGCACACAGTTGCTAATACCTTATTCAGTACTCTATACGGAATAAAAATTTATGATATTGGCTCTTTCAATTCATCATTCCTCGATTCCTCACATCCTCTCTCCTTCCCTGCTTCACAAAAAGGCATTGGAGTAGAACATCTGAGGGGAGGGATCTTGGACCTTCTCCAATACAGCTGAGAAGGAGGCGAGGAAATAGGCTCAGAGGAATCAAAAACGTGCCTCGAAAAGAAAAAGAAAGGGCCTGGATGCTTGAGGCTCTCAATGGAGATTCATCAGGGTTTATGCAGGCTTGTAGGGTGTTGGAGTTTCTTCTCAATTTCACTTCACTCAAGTATCTGTGAAGTAAGACAGTAACTGTCCTCGTCATTACCATCACCTACCTGGGAAAATTGTCCCACACGTACACACACAGGATGCTAATTCCCTAATCCTGATTCACTCCTTAGACCCCCTTAAAGACTGACATACGGCCTGAGTCACAAACTAAATCAAGTTCAGTTTCACCTGCTATAACACTGAACGTTGGTCAAAGTCTCTCAGTGCAACATGGGATGGCAGGGGAGTAAAATGTCAACGGTGCACTTTTTTATGTCGTTGTACACAAAGGGTTTTAATGAATGGGTGTAATTACTTTCATTTTGAGCGAGAAACTGAAGCTTGAGTGGCTATGTCTATAACACCTTGTTGGGCGCGACAGCTGTTGTCAGAAGTGAAACTTGGTTACGTTGTGCTGAAAAGATCTATTTGAAGAACAAAAAAAATGGGCTGCAGTGCTAACAATACATGCTGAGTGTTTTGGAGAGAAGCAGGAACCATCAAGTCGGAGAGAAGAGAAGAGGGTTTGCTCAGCCCTTCTAAGAGGCAATGTGCTATGCTATACTTGTATTTGCTTTGCATTTATATATAAGCTATGTGCTGTTGTATTTATACACAGTGAATATATAATGACACACACACAACCCCCCCTTCCCCCCATACACACACTACTGTCTTAGTAGCCTACCACGGTCCCCACCTTGAGTAAACCAACATGTCCAAACAGTGTGACGGCCTTAGAGAGAAAGGAGCTCTGTGTTGGGCCGCTGTGGTGAGAGTGACGCGAGCTCTAGAAGCCTTGCCAAGCACAATACTGAGAGGTGATGGTCCTGCTCCATGCTAATTGTGTCAATATGTGCAACTGCTAGCCACAGTGACCTCTTACTGCAGTACTCCTGGCTTCAAGGGACATTCATAATAGAGAAGACACACACACGTTATTGAGATAGGTACCTGTACGACCGGATGACCTCCGGACGGAGCTTTGACTGCCCCGCGGCTGCCCTCTGTCTCGTAGTGGGCACGGTGGTGGGACTTGGGCTGCATCTCGATCTGCAGACTGTACGGGCCAGAGCAAGACGGCAGCTGCCAATCCAGGGCAGGCAGGGAGCTATGATGAAGAGAGACCGTGCTTGGTACTTTGTGGAACATATAGATATAATATAATATATAATCATATAAATAAGAATCTACAGAATAGCTTGGTCCCAGCTGCATGACTCTTCTATAGCCATCATGCAATATATGGACATAAATGCTTGGCATGACAATGAACGAAACCAGAAAGGATTTGGATAAAATAGAAACAGACAGGACCACCAGGCGACCTACAAACACGCACCCACGCACGCACAAAGACGGATCCGTTTCACTTTAATCCAGATCTCTGTTTCCCTTCTTAAATAACGTCCTGATCCTTTCCATTTCATTATTGGCTCTGATCTAATCAATTGAAGTCATAGCCTGACGTATGTAGTTCCTAAACCCTAGGCAATAATGGCTCTTTTGATGAAAGCTAAATTAAACTAAATGAAAGAAGCATGTGGTCTGGATAGTCTGCTGTGTTTCAAAAAATCTTTCTGTAACAGGTGTCGACAAGTGGACTCTTAGAAAAAATGGTTCCAAAAGGGTTATTCAGCTATCCCCATAGGAGAACCCTTTTTGGTTCCAGGTAAAACCGTTTTTGGTTCCAATAAAGGGCTCCCCTATGGGGACAGCCAAAGACCCATTTTAGGTTTTAGATAACAATTTTCTTCCTAAGTGTGTGGAGGGGGCATTGCCATTTCAGCAGCACAATTATACAACATGCCAATAGGCTTAACGTAGTGCATTGGTGGTATCAATAATACAAGTAGAGCTATAGTGGAAGTCGGAAGTTTACATACACCTTAGCCAAATAGATTTAAACTCCGTTTTTCACAATTCTTGACATTTAATCAGAGCAAAAATTCCTTGTTTTAGGTCAGTTAGGATCACCACTTCATTTTAAGAATGTGAAATGCCAGAATAATAGTAGAGATAATTCTTTATTTCAGCTTGTATTTCTTTCATCACATTCCCAGTGTGTCAGAAGTTTACATACTCAATTAGTATTTGATAGCATTGCCTTTAAATTGTTTAACTTGGGTTTCGGGTAGCCTTCCACAAGCTTCCCACAATAAGTTGGCTGAATTTTGGCCCATTCCTCCTGACAGAGCTGGTGTAACTGAGTCAGGTTTGTAAGCCTCCTTATGCGCACACACTTTTTCAGTTCTGCCCACAAATTTTCTATAGGATTGAGGTCAGGGCTTTGTGATGGCCACTCCAATACCTGGACTTTGTTGTCCTTAAGCCATTTGACACAACTTTGGAAATATGCTTGGGGACATTGTCCATTTGGAAGACCCATTTGCGAGCAAGCTTTAACTTCTTGACTGATGTCTTGAGATGTTAATATATCCACTTAATTTTCCTTCCTCATGAGGCCATCTTTTTTGTGAAGTGCACTAGTCACTCCTGCAGCTAAGCAACCCCACAACATGATACTGCCACCCCCGTGCTTCACGGTTGGGATGGTGTTCTTCGGCTTGCAAGCCTCCACCTTTTTCCTCCAAACATAACTTTGGTCATTATGGCCAAACAGTTCTAGTTTTGTTTCATCAGACCAGAGGGCATTTCTCCAAAAAGTACGATCTTCGTCCCCATGTGCAGTTGCAAACCGTAGTCTGGCTTTTTTATGGCGGTTTTGGAGCAGTGGCATCTTCCTTGCTGAGTGGCCTTTCAGGTTATGTCGATATAGGACTGGTTTTACTGTGAATATAGATACTTTTGTACCTGCTTTCTCCAGCATCTTCACAAAGTTATTTGCTGTTGTTCTGGGATTGATTTGCACTTTTCACACCAAAGTACATTCATCTCTAGGAGACAGAACGAGTCTCCTTCCTGAGCGGTATGACGGCTGCGTGGTCCCATGGTGTTTATACTTGTGTACTATTGTTTTTACAAATTAACGTGGTACCTTCACGCATTTGGCAATTGCTCCCAAGGATGAACCAGTCTTGTGGAGGTCTACAATTTTTTTTATCTGAGGTCTTGGCTGATTTCTTCTGATTTTCCCATGATGTCAAGCAAAGAGGCACTGAGTTTGAAGGTAGGCCTTGAAATACATCCACAGGTACACCTCCAATTGACTCAAATTATGAAAATGTGCCTATCTGAAGCATCTAAAGTCGTGACATAATTTTCTGGAATTAGTGTATGTAAACTTCTGACCCACTGGAATTGTAAAACAGTGAATTATAAGTGAAATAATCTATCTGTGAAGAATTGTTGGAAAAATGACAAAGTAGATGTCCTAACCGACTTGCCAAAAGTATTGTTTGTTATTAACAAGAAATTTGTGGAGTGGTTGAAAAAACGAGTTTTAAATACTCCAACCTAAGTGTATGTAAACTTCAGACTTCAACTGTATCATCAATAATCATTGAATCCCACATAGACCTTTATTTTTAAATAAACAACTAACCAAGTAACCAGACAACTGTCTGACACACCCGAAAGACCATTGGTATCTCAGAAAGTGTCACACCTGGCCACTCATAATATCATTGTTCAGATGTCGCGAGGGAATTAGCCTATCTTCCCATGTGAAGACTGCAGAGATATTGAACCAAAACAAACATTTGCGAGACAATATTTCACTGTGCCGGATGCCTGTGAAGCACAAAACCCCTGACAAAGGCTGGCCATGAAAAGCAATCTCTGGCATCCTCTTGGAACTTTCAGGGTGTTTGTTGACCCAAAACGAACTGATATCCCCCCTCTCAGGCTTTATCTGGGCTGGCTGAACATTACATCATGTTTAGTGGCCAAAGAGGAGGGGAGGCACATGTCTAGCACGGGGAAGCCGGTTGTGTGATTACCCCACCAACTGTTTCCTTGAGCAGGCTTGTCACCATCACTTCCTGTCTCTGCATTATCTTAATCAAACATTTGATTTCCAACAGGAAAGTGTGCCAGGGCAGGAAAGAGAAAACTGAGAAAGGGTCGCCGTGAACTGAAAAGGTTGCCTTGTTAAGAAGGGAGTCTGTGTGTTTATGTCTATCTGTGTGTATTGTTTTTGTGGGGGTTTCCACGGTAACAGGGCACATGTGCTACACTACTCCTCCCTGCGAAATATGATTTATGAAATGTTTTGTATCTTCAAAGGGAAGCCCTCTTGGAAGCGGTACAGCGACTACTGCCTTTCGCCGCGGTCTTTGAAGACAAAAACTATTTGGCACTTGCAATATATAAACAAGTGTAATTTTGGAAAAAGACAAGACCTGGGATGGCAAAATAGCGCTGCAAGTGGAGGAACTGTTTTTCCGTGTGGGAAAATAAAGGAGTAGACCTTGGGTTGGATGTTAGTCCATAAATCTTTTGAAATAAGTCAACACCTCCATGAGCTTCATTGTCTTTTTCAAGGCCTAATAACACTTAACTATGCTGCCTTATGTTCTAAGTGACTTCCCTGCCAACGTCAACATTTGTTTGTTTTAAACTGCTGATAATAAACTATTATACAGTACAATTAATTGACCCAAGACTTCCCAGTCCAGCAGTATTTCATTTCCACCTACCTGAGGTAGGGCTTTGGCTTGGACCAGGAGTAGGGTTGCTGGGGCACGTCTAGGAAGCCCCCACAGTAGTTCTCCTTCTTGAAAGGCAGGCGGGAGATGTAGTCCTCCTGAAGGAGCTCGCTCCCAGGGCCCATCTCCTCTCCTCCCGGCTCCGTCTTCAGGCTCATCGTGGGGCTGTGGTCTAGGTTGGTTTTGCGGGCCTTGACGGGGATTCCCTCGCCCATGTCGACCACTCCGTCGGTGGTGAGGGCGTTGATGGCCGCCACGATGGCAGAGTTGGTGTACTGGTTGGTGTTGGCCAGCCAGCTGTCATCTGTGACGCTGACCCTGGGCGAGCCATGCGGGGAAGGTGTGGACGACTGGTTGGGCGAGTAGGTTGGTTGTCTGTAGGTGGTGCTGTTGAAGCTGTATTTCCTCTTCCCCACGCCAATGCCGCCACCTCCTCCACTGCAAGCCGGAGAGTTGGGCCTGGAGCTTCCACAGGGCCCTTGCCCCGCCCAGCCCTCCTCAGCTTGGGCCCCGATCTGGGGGGAGGTGGAAGGTGAGTGGCGGGGGGAGGTCGATGGGGGGCCGAGAGGAGCGTGTGGGCAGGAGAGGAGAGAGGACGAGCCTTTCGGAGAGACGCAAGGAGACTGCCATGGCGAGTTCTGGGGTGAGTTGTCATAGTTGTAAAAGCCGGACTCGTAGGACGACGCATCCGAGTTGCAGCTACGTGATGACACGCTGCTGGCCGGGCTGAGGCAACTGGGGTCGCGGTAGCCATCGCCGTTTGGCAGCGTCAGGGTCACGATGGAGTTGACCCCCCGCTTGTGGTGGACGATGTGGTCCATGGTGCTGCTCTCCTCCACCTCCTCCTCAGGGTACTGGTGGTAGGCTGTGATCTCGATGCGAGGACTCTCCAGGGCCGGGGCCCCGTTAGGCCTCAGGCCGTGGGACATGTAGTAGCCCTGGGCTGGGTTGTGGTTGTTGTGATCGTGGAGACCGTAGCCTGTCTGGTGGCAGGAGGACACGGAGATAATGGGGCTGGACTGCATCGTGTGGTACTGGGTGGCCAGACAGGGGTTTCCCATGCCCAGTGGCAGGGACAGGCTGACATTTGGAGTGTAGCTATATGCATCTGGAAAATACAAACACACGAGGGCATTGTAAATATTGGCCACCATATAAACATTTTTATTTTTACAAAGTTGATGCTTCGTAAAATGCACCTTTTCTCACTTCTAAATCCAAGACATCAACAGTATTTTTCATAGAGTTTTGGTAACAATTTACATTAGGTCATCTATGTATTCATAAAGCCTTTATAAAAGCTATATTACAGGTCCTAAAACATAGCAGGCTAGCAGATACACTCGCATACACTCGCATTAACATCTGCTAACCATGTGTATGTGACAAATAAAATTGGATTTGATTTGATACCCATAGACGTCCAGTCATTGTGCTAATGCCAGTTAGCATTAGCTCTCAAAACTACCTCTAACTTCTTTCATACTGGACACAGAGACACACAAATGGTATCCACAAGTTCATCTGACTTTGGGGGAGTAGATAATGGGCTGCATTGCCAAAAATCCCAAATGATCCTTTAAAGCCTATGTCTATTGAGCTGATCAAGGTCCAATGAAATGTGTGAGATATCAGCAGATTGTTAACAGTCCATCTGGAGCTGTGCAGAGATCCACGGTGTTCTCTCTAGACTACAGGACCTCCTCCAGCAAAGCAGTGACGGATACCTTATTTGATTGATGGCTTCACTCACTGAGTGAATTAGGGCTCGCTCATGTTGAACGCTAACAGCACTCTGCTTTGCTCTGAGCTTGAGATTAAGTCAGAGGGTTTACAGCTGCTGAGGCATCGCACACATACAGAATAGACGGTCAGGCACAAATGGTTGGACACACATTCACACAGACATGCATACTGCACACGTAAACACAAATGCATACAGTACATACACACATTATCTGCCACACACACACACACACACAAACACAGAAACAGGGCAACAGCAGCAACACTTAGTGAGCAAACCTCCCCTTCTGTTACGATTTTACATAAGAAAGATCTTTAAGCCCCTAACATTTACTTGAAAAAGTTACACAATTGTTACAATATAATGCTTTCTGTCTGATAAGGGCCATTTTACTATCTCAGATGAAAACCAACCACATGTTGTGTAGTGTACTCAAGTAGGGCAATCCCCTTCCAGCTTGTGTGCTATATTCATTAACCGCAACTCTATGCAAACAGCACATCACATGAAATGATGAACCTGTCATGCACCACAGAATACGTGGGTAGACTGTCTAAAATTAGTTCATGACAGACTATTTCCAGAAACAGTGGCAGGTCAAATTCTAATTGTATCTAGCAGGTCATAAAAGTTATTTTTGTTTTTGTTTTGCTCAATGAAGCAATTAACAGTAGTATGAAACTTTATATGCGCACAAACTAACATTAGAGCACATTATGGCGGAGAAAGCAAAGGAAGGGCAATAACAAAGCTTGCAATTAAAAGGGAAGCAAACATCACTACATTATTCGATTTTCTCATATCTGAAATCATAATAAATGACAAGCCTAAATGCCACTATGTAAATTATTCTGTTTAAGCAAAATACAAAACGTGTATTGTCCTTATTATTAATTACACACCAAAAACATGAACAAAGCATGTAAATAAGATGAAAATAATCACACCAGGCTCAACTGCATAATGTAAAACATGCACACAGAGCAAAATAAACCCCCCAAACAGTTTGAGCAACCACAAGCTCAGGAAGACACACCAACCCCCCATCCAGAGATCCGTCACCACCCACCTCTGTCAGGCCTGTGGCCACACTCTCCCCCTTGGCTGTACTCAAACAAAAAGTTGAAGTCAAACTCTGGTTCTTCACGAAGGGAGCTCATCTTTGCCTCAGCTTAAGGGTGATGAGAACAGCCTCCAACACATCAGCTCTAACGACTGTCTTGTCTCTGTCTGTTTTGTCTTCTCCTTTCCTCTTTAGAGATGCTGTTCTGTTCTGGTGCTCGTTCCTGACAGACACTCCAGTAGTGCTGAGGATGCAAATCTCTTTCTCACTCCACCTAATGTGACTTAGAGGAGGGGTGATACACACCAACTGACTACAGGCTGACAGCAATTTGATTTTCCCTCTTCCGTGTGTGTGTGTGTGTGTGTGTGTGTGTGTGTGTGTGTGTGTGTGTGTGTGTGTGTGTGTGTGTGTGTGTGTGTGTGTGTGTGTGTGTGTGTGTGTGTGTGTGTGTGTGCGCGTGTGCGTGGCGCACACTATGCTTCAGCACACTCTCTGTTTCTAACACATGAGCTACATCCACCCACACACGTCGGGACTTTCACTCAATTGTGTTATCTCTGCAGAGCTTGAGCTTTGCATTTCTGGGTTGCATCTGCTGAATGCTGAACTAACAGTGACAGATAGCAAATTGGGGGTGAGAGCCCTATGGAATAACGATATCTCAAATCCAAGAAAAACAATCTGACTGACACTCTGTTTCGGTGACTCGCTTTCAGGAATCGTTTATGACAGTGAGTAATCACATCTGCAAATTCATGGTGATATTAATATGAATAGTGCATACACGTTTGCAGTTTAAAGTGACTCACATGGCATGCGTTTCTCTCTCATCACCATATTCCAAAATGTTTTAACTCTGATTTTGTTATTACCATCCATAAATCCTTTTCCCCCCCAGAACATGGAACCAAGTCAATCTGCATGTCTCTAAATATAATCTGGTTTCATCCACACAGATGGTGTGGCTCTGCTTGGCCCAGACAGAGTGAACCTCAGGAAGAGCTAGGTGGTCACAGAAGGTCATCTGTAGGCTCAGAAAATCAGAGGCTTTAGTGGATTGCAGTCACTTTTTTTTGAGTGGCTAAGTCACCGCAGAGACAGGGGTTGCCTGCGTGTGGGCATGATGGTACAGGCTACTATACTGGGTCACAGAGAAAGATGTCTGACTGTGTGTCTGCAACACTGCAGTTGTCAGCAGACTGGTGAAGCAGAGTGGTTCCCAGCCAAGCAAGCTACACACAGAAACACACACACAACAAAGCGTGCTCGCGAACACAGACAGACAGACACACACACACACATATACACACACACACAGACGCACATGTGTCTGCTATTCATTATGAGTCTGAGGAGGGACTGAAATGAATAATAACACAACCCCCCCACCAGTCCACGTCTCAAAACCTCAAAGGCAAATTAAATCCCCAAACCACAAAAAAGTCCATGACATCAGCACTGGAATACTTCTGTAGCCTGGGCTACTTCATGCATTAAGTGGCAAGGCAAATAGAGCACGGTCAGTGAGTTGGATGGTCCAGGTATGTGTGCACGCATGATGTAGACTGGTCAAGGTTGAAAAGCACAACCATGAAAACATGCATAAATAGTTGCAATCAACATGGTCAAATAAATGCCTCAAAATGTGGGCTGTGAATGATTGATTATTGACAGTAAGGGCATTGTGAAACCTGGAGGAGAAAAAAAATACAAATTACTGTATCCTACTAAGTACAGCGTTCCTTGCACTCAAATGCCGCCTACACGTTGCTATAAAAGTGTCACTCGCTCACATCGGGCTCTGGTTATCATATGGATGCCGCTCACCGTGTCAGGTATTGCGCGGTTAGGAGACTTCTGTATTGAAAACACCGACACCTATTGGTAGCTGAAGAATCCTTCCCAAACCGTTGCAACTATTGTGGTGTATAACTTGATAATAATACGCATGATTTCATTTATAGCGACGGACGGTTTGAGAATCGTTAAAGTCAACATGACACAAGCAAGCACTGCAGTCAGATAATAACTTTTGAACATTGCCACGTCAAATGAACGGACAATATAGGCTACACAGTAAAGCCGGTTACCTTCTTCTGCAGACTTCATCTCCGTAGCGAGAGAGGTGAGAAAGTGCAATCCTCTTTCCTTTCCCAAAGCCGCTGGGAGGACTGGACCAAAGTTGAATTTGGAGCTGAGTCTCAAACAGCTGGTATCCTGCATTCAACTAGCGATTGGTCTACTTTTGTGGTTGTGACGGTTGGCAATAATATCACAGGTAGTAAGTACCATATGAGAAGTGCGGAAAAAAACCGAACTATTTTAGACTGTAGAAGTGTGCATTAGTCAAAACAAAAAGCAACGCATCATTTGTCAATAAAGAAAGTAAACTCGAATGCTGATTTTGAGATTCATTCAAACACGTTCATCCATGTGACAGCACTCCAATAGAAACTGAAATGGAGAAGAGAGCAGAGTATTGCGATGGGCTTATCTTCACAGCACTTTCTCACACACTCGGGGTTGGTCTGATGGTTAGATGAGTGTTGCTGTCGTTCCGTTGTGCTTTAGCCTAATTAAGATGTCCAGAGACTCCCGGTGGCTGTGACACAGGGCTTGTCAGAAGGGGCTGGCTCCATCCCTTTTAAAGCAGGAAAACACCTCCTGTTCAGCGCGCCGCCCCTCTAGGAATAACGTCACGGCTGCCTACTAGCTCCTTTCTGGAAGACTGACGATGCTTGATCGAGTCCGCCAAGGGATTCCATTTGTTGTATACGTGGGAGGTGTTTTGGACTATTTATTTTGGGGCTTTCATTGCTCACCTTTCGGGTCAGTTTGGGCAGTTTTGAATGCGGATAACCTAGTTCAGGAGTATTCTACCCGAGGTCCGAGGCCCCTTGTAGGTTCGCTGATGCACTGCAAGAGGTCCGCAAAAGTGTATATAAAAACTAAAGAATGTGGAACAAATATTTTTGATATATTTCAATGTTGTATTGAATATCTTTAGCAAGAACAGAATAACGACGTTTTTATTAAATATCCACAGTAGAAAATAGGATAATATCCTCTTTCTAACTTTCTATTTCTCAACGACTAATATTGAGGAAATAGCCTTGGTCGCTGGCTGCTGGTAAGCTTTCTTGACTTGGACATACATTTTTGCCATCACACGAACCTTCTTTTAACCAGCTAAACAGCTGCTCTGAGAGAAAATGTGTTTGGAGTGACCTTTCTAGCTAATTGGCTATGTTAGTTTACACTTCCTCTTCCAATTATAATGTGGGGAGGTCAAATTAATGAAAAACATAACATTAAAAAAAATCTATTAAACGTATTTATTTAAAAATATTGTGGTGGCTGGGTGCATGTATGCTGACATTCCTGTGGCTGGCTGCCGGTTTAAGCGGGCAGTGTGTCAAGAAGAAGTGTGGCTTGGCGGGGCTGTATTTCGGAGGATACATGGCTCTCGACCGAGTCCGTACGGGAGTTGCAGCGATGGGACAAGACTGTACCTACCAATTGGATATCACGAAAAAGGGGTAAAAATATATTTTTAAACATATTAATAATAATACACAAAAATTCTAACAAATGATGGGGACCCCGGGTCCCTGGGCAAGAAAAGGTTGAAGACCCCTGGCCTAGTTCATAAATAACTTGAACATCCATAGCCACAGTTACTAGTGTATGACCTCATTAGAATTGTATTACAACACAAAAGCCAGGTGAGTGCAAATAGCATTGACCTGGGTAAAAAGTCCAAATATACTCACTCCACAAATACCAAAATTAGACTAGGCTAACCTACCATATACATTACAGAGGTCTTGAAATTGTACTGAATATAAATGCAAATTGTAAAGTGTTGGTCCCATGTTAGATGTTTTTCCATAAGCACAAAAAGCTTATTTCTCAAAAATGTTGTGCACTAATTTGTTTACATCCCTGTCAGTGAGCATTTCTCCTTTGCCAAGATAATCCATTCACTTGACAGGTGTGGCATATCAAGAAGCTGATTAAACCACATGAGCATTATGCAGGTGCACCTTGTGCTGGGGACCATAAAAGCAGGAAATGTGCAGTTTTGTAACACAACACAACGCCACAGATGTCTCAAATTTTGAGGGAGCTTGCAATTGGCATGCTGGGTGCAGGAATGTCCACCAGAGCTGTTGCCAGAGAATTGAATGTTCATTTCTCGCCACCTCCAACATCGTTTTAGAGAATTTGGCAGTACATCCAACTGACCTCACAACTTGTCCTCTTGCTCAGTTGTGCACCGGCGCCTCCCACTCCTCTTTCTATTCTGGTTAGAGAGAGTTTGCGCTGTTCCTGTGAAGGGAGTAGTGCACAGCGTTGTACGAGATCTTCAGTATCTTGGCAATTTCTTGCATGGCATAGCCTTACTTTCTCAGAGCAAGAGTAGACTGACAAGTTTCAGAAGAAAGTTATTTGTTTCTAGCCATTTTGAGCCTGTAATCGAACCTACAAATGCTGATGCTCCAGATACTCAACTAGTCTAAAGAATGCCAGGTGTATTGCTTCTTTAATTAAGTACACCAGTTTTCAGCTGTGCTAACATAATTTAAAAAGGGTTTTGTGATGATCAATTAGCCTTTTAAAATGATAAACTTGGATTAGCTAACACAACGTGCCGTTGGAACACAGGAGTGATGGTTGCTGATAATCGGCCTCTGTACACCTATGTAGATATTCCATTAAAAATCAGCCATTTCCTGCTACAATATTAATTTACAAAATGAACAATGTCTACACTGTATTTCTGATCAATTTGATGTTATTTACTGGACAAAAAAATGTGCTTTTCTTTCAAAAACAAGGACATTTCTAAGTGACCCCAAACTTTTGAAAGGTAGTGTAGATAAAACTATCCCCACAAGCCACTAGCCAGCAATATATTAAGAGTTAGAAGATTATTACTATTATGCTATGAAGTTATTATTTAAGAATGTAAGAGCATTAAAGATAAATCACAATCAGAAAAAATGTTGAGCTAGCTAACTTTCAGAATGACATCAATCAACATCAGTGATTAGCTGATAGCCCACCCTCTTTTCTGGTGTCAATCATGTGTTTAGGAGGCACTCTAACTAGCTTGCTTACAATTTGTGATGAATGCGTTGTTGCAGAAATATATAGGCCTATGCTAAAACATTGGGAAAAAAATAGCTACAGAGGCAGTTTGTATGTTATGAAACGTCTGTGCACGGCCCAGGGGCCAGGGCTGGGTTATCTTACCTTGCAAGGGCCATTGGAAGACTTATTCATGCCAAGCAACAAAAAACGAATCATGTCGTTTTTAACCAAGGCTTTGATTAGTAGAACATAGTGTCCTGCTGCAAGGCTAAAACAAAAGCCTGCACCCACACCAGGCGCTGTAGCATGATATTGCCCACCTGGTAGGGCCTATATAATTTACATAATATATAGGCCCTATCAAAACATGTTCAGAAATATGTTTTCCTCGTAAGAGGGTGAAATGTGCTTTCTACCAGACATTCCAGATTGCAACATAGAATTGTTAAAAAAACTGTGTGAAGAGACCAATCCCTGCTCTCTGACATTTCAATCATAAAACCTATCCATAATAAACAGATGGGCAGGATGCCCTGTGCTCTTCTCTCTCTGGCTCCCCATATTAGCGCTCCTACTGACGGAGATCAGAAATACTGCTCTCGGCGCTGCTACTCCCAGGACTCCATATTTAGGGACAGTTTGAATAATCTGAGGAGTAATTGATCTTGAACCAGAACCTGTCCTAAAAAACCCTGGATTCCCCCTTAACCTGAAAAACTAGCTTGAGCACAGAGGATCATCACACATAACCACCAGCAGACGTCCAGGGCCTTGTGGGGTGGGGTGGGTGGTGTAGGGGCACCGTGAGCACTCTGCTAGAGCGAGGAAAGTATATGCAGTGTTTTCCTTGCCTACAGTAGATTTCTGGTATCGACTGTGGCTTGGCTGTTTCTCTTCTCGGCACTTCTGGGTGAAAAGCCACATCACATACTTTAGACGATAAATGATGGTATTAACTATTGGTAGGAAAAAAGGAGCTGTAGACAATTGAGGAAAGGCTCAATGACGGGGGTCAGTTACCGCTTGTTTACAACTGCAGTCAGACCAGGAATCATTGCTCCCTGGCAAGTGGAATTGGAACTTCATTCTTGTGAATGTGTTATTGATTGTGATTGTAACATCGGTGTCTGACACCAGCTGAATCAGAGGAGAGAAAGGCCATGACACCTATTGATGTCCCAACTGTTTCAGTTTCTCAGCCTGGGTTCCATACAGTATTTATTCTATGTATATCTTTCTCATCTCAAAGTGTCATTCAAATAATTAATAATCGTGTTTTTACATAAATTTAATGATCCACTTCCTGGGAAGATGTCATAATCGATAATGCTTCTACATCTGGCCCAATGGCAACACACACACACACACACACACACACAGCACGGCACAGCAAAAATAAACCACATGGAATAACTTGTGCTGAGATTTACGAGCAGTCTGCTCCTCGCTTGTTTTTTCATGCAAAATGATTATTGCTCTGTCTTGTAAACAAACATTCACTCCCTCAACATTTAGGCATTGAAGACTGCTGCTGTGGTTGGTTTTACTGGTACTCTTCCTATGGTCTTCTGGATGCAAGCTTAACGGTTCAAGTGCACACTCACAAACATACACATACACACATGCACATTATACACACAGTCACAGACATACACACATGCACTTGAAACACACGCACGCACGCACGCAGACACACACACATACACAGAGAGAGGCTGTCAATTTTTGCAGCCAGTTAATCTTGGCTGAAGACTTCTGAAGTGTGTTTGAGTGAGTCTGTCTGTTGGAGTGTGTTTGAGTGAGTCTGTCGGTTGGAGTGTGTTTGAGTGAGTCTGTCGGTTGGAGTGTGTTTGAGTGAGTCTGTCGGTTGGAGTGTGTTTGAGTGAGTCTGTCGGTTGGAGTGTGTTTGAGTGAGTCTGTCTGTTGGAGAGTTTTAGATGTTCAGATGTTTAGTGCTACGGACACTCTTCAGCCTCTCTAACCAAATCTAAAAGATGTGGTAAGTATTCATACCTTACTGGGGTCCATCCAGTTGATGAAAGATGGAAATGTAATGGCATTTACTTTAGAGCAACAGAATAATAATAATATGTTATTGCTGTCTCACCATTTTACCATGTAAAATCATTCATGTGCCATAAGTTGAAGTGATACTGACCATTTGACTAGATGCTGGGTGCTATCTGCTACAGTAATGGTCACACTCACGTGTGCAGTGGAGGCTGCAGACTGCAGAGTAAACAAATGTGATTAACAAGACTGTCCCCAGAGGTGTATTAAATCCTGAAATTAAAGATAGTCTGGGGAGATGGAGCTATGGATTTGTGTTTAACATCATTTTAGAATGACTACACCATCTCTGTACCCCATACATATAATTATCTGTAAAAAACAGTCGAGCAGTGAATTTCAAATACAGATTTAACCACAAAGACCAGGGAGTTTTTCCAATGCCTTGCAAAGGGCACCTATTTGTAGATGGATTTTAAAAAAATTGGACATTGAATATCCCTTTGAGCATGAAGTTATTAATTACACTTTGGGTGACGTATCAATACACAAAGACACTACAAAGACACAGGCATCCTTCCTAACTCAGTTGCTGGAGAGGAAGGAAACCGCTCAAGGATTTCACCATGAGGCCAATGGTGACTTTAAAACAATTACAGTGTTTAATCACTGTGATAGGAGAAAACTTAGGATGGATCAACAACATTGTAGTTACTCCACAATACTAACCTAAATGACAGAGTGAAAAGAAGGAAGCCTGTACAGAATAGCACTATTCCAAAACATGCATCCTGTTTGCAATAAGGCACTAAAGTAAAACTGCAAAAATTGTGGCAAGGAAATGTACTTCATGTCCTGAATACAAAGCGTTATATTTGGGGCAAATCCAACACAACACATCACTGAGTATCACTCTTCATCTTTTCAAGCATGGTGGTGGCTGGGTATTTTGTCATCGGCAAGGATCATGGATTTTTTTTTAGGATAAACAGAAACTGAATAGAGCTAAGCACAGGCACAATCCTAAAGGAAAACCTGGTTCAGCTTTCCAACAGACACTGGGAGACAAATTCACCTTTCAGCAGGACAATAACATAAAATACAAGGTCAAATATACACTGGAGTTGCTTACCAAGACAACATTGAATGTTCCTGAGTGGCCTAGTTACAATTTGGACTTAAATCGTCTTGAAAATCTATGGGGGGACTTGAAAATGGCTGTCTAGCAATGATCAACAACCAACTTGATAGAACTAGATTTTTTTTTAAACTAATAATGTGCAAATATTGTGCAAAGCTCTTAGACACTTACCCAGAAAGACTCACAGCTGTACTCTCTGCCAAAGGTTATTCTAACATGTACTGACTAGGGGTGTGAATACTTATATAAATGATATATTTCTGTATTTCAGTTTCAACACATGAAAGAAAAGTATATTTAAAAAAACAACCTTGTCATTATTGGGTATTGTGTGAAGATGGATGAAGAAAAATCTATTTAAACCATTTTGAATTAAGGTTTTAACACAACAAAATGTGGAATAAGTCAAGGGAAGGCACTGTACGTGGCAGTTGTAGGAACTCAACATAACTCTACATACATTTTATCACCTCAAATAAGCAAAGACATATTTCAGTCCGTAACATCAATAAACGTATACTACAGTTGCTGTATACGTCAATATATACTTGAGTAGTGTGTAGATCTATTGTGCAACAATGTGCATTGCTGATAGTTTGTTGAATGCACAGGACGGTCAATTCTACAAGCATCACATGGTTCTGTCTCGTAACAC